>NW_024609832.1:345000-392500 GCF_018296145.1 Oncorhynchus tshawytscha
ACATTTAGTGCAGTAATGCAGTACAGTGCAGAACAGGGTTGTTTATTAATATACTACTGCAGTATGTATATTATAAAATTAGGTACATTAGATTAAGCTAATGCAGTGCAGTCACCTGGCTGGCGTTAGTGAAGCCCCGCCCATCACAGTGCACGTGCAACACTCCCTCTTTGACCTCACACGTGCACGGCTCGAAGCACGGTTCGTCCACCTCCTCCTCCGAGCTGTCCACCATAGGGGTGTGTGTGGAGGTGGGCGTCGGGGTGTGTGTGTGAGTGTGTGTCTGGGTCGGGGTCACACAACCCAGGACCACCACAGACAGCAGGGAGAGCCACAGCATCCTACCTCCTCTGCCTTCAGCCCAGCCCAGCCCAGGGGCACACACCCACCCCTCACCACACTGCATACAGAAACACACACATGACTACTGTTAAATGGGATCCTATCAGACCCAGCCCAGGGGCACACACCCACCCCTCACCACACTGCATACAGAAACACACACATGACTACTGTTAAATGGGATCCTATCAGACCCAGCCCAGGGGCACACACCCACCCCTCACCACACTGCATACAGAAACACACACATGACTACTGTTAAATGGGATCCTATCAGACCCAACAGAGTGATGCTTATGCATGTCCCTTTGTTTGTGAACTACTGGCACCATCGCGTTAATGTTACTGTTCCTAGTAGTACTCTGGTTTCACATCCTGGAATCAACACTTGGACTGGTACCAGAATAAACTTGGTTTTCACATGAGTGAAAATATCATTTTATAACGTATATAGATATATGAGTTATAGTGCTATATTTAAGGGGATGTAGTATATGGCCAATATAACACGGCTAAGGGCTGTTCTTAGGCACAACGCAACGCAGAGTAAATATTATTATACACTGGGTGGTTCGAGCCCTAAATGCTGATTGGCTGACAGCCGTGGTATATCAGACCGTATACCACAGGTATGACAAAACATTTATTTTTACTGCTCTAATTACCTTGGTAACCAGTTCATAATAACAATAAAGCACCTCAGGGATTTGTGATATATGGCCAATATACCACGGCTAAAGGCTGTGTCTTGACACCCCGCGTTGTGTCATGCGTAAGAACAGCCCTTAGCTGGTATATTGGCCATATACCACACCCCCTCTGACCTTATTGCTTAATTATAATATAATTGACATTTATAGTATATATATTTATATAGAGGTTATAGCACGGTTCATGATACATACCAGACAGTGATGTGGAAAACACCCATTACATTCATCAACAAGGAACAAACAACAGCAATCCAAGTCCATTATAATACATTAGGTTGATTACCATGATAATACAGCAGATAGCATGAGAGAGGATCTGAAGACCTCTTCGGGACATAAGAGGCTGCTTTAAAATCATAATGACAGTCAGAGTGATGCTGATGATGACAATACAATAATAGATTATAAACACAGGGCCGGATGGATGAGAGGAGAAGACTGCACTCGAAAACAAGAGATGCAGTATAATTCTATGCTGTCTTTAACCAGGAAAATGACATCAGGAGAAGGAGTCTCTCTTTGCCTGATTCATGTAACTTGGAGGCCACCATGCAGAAGGTAATGGGCTACTAATCAAAAAACAATAACAATCAGAAGCTACTAGCCAGTTCAATTGCTCCTGCATATAGACAGACAGAGAGCCGGTTGGCTGCTGGACGAGATTAGTTTAGAAGCAGCTAGCACACACTGAAGAAGGCCATGATAATGAAGGTAAAAAAAGAATAATGAATAATGCAACAATAACTACAACAGCAACTACAACAGCGATAATGTAACAACAAGGACAATGTAATAAAATGCAAGGATAATGTTACAGTAAGGATAATGCAATAAAGTGCAGTGGTAATGTAACAACAAGGACCATTCAACAAAATGTAACGATAATGTAACCGTAAGGATAATGTAATAAAAGCTAATGATGTGAATCAGTGGCTGGGAAAATACTGCAGTACGATAAACAGACAACCTGAGACGAGATGTCAGAGAGAGGTGATTATGGAATGAGAGGAAGAGGACAAGAGGAGAGAAGAGGAGAAGGGGAGTGGAAAAGAAAGGGGGAGAGGAGAGGATGATAGATATGAAAAGAAGACTGGAGAGCAGGGAAAAGAAGATGAGAGACGGGGAAGAGAAGAAAATAGAAGATTGGAGTGAGGGGGAAATGAGCAGAGGAAGAGAGGGAGCAGAAGAGAGAGAAAAGAAAAGAGAGGACTGGGAAGAGGAGAGGAGGAGCAGAATGTTGTGCTGAAGAGAGAGGATTGATTGCATAACGATGAGAAACCGTGAGTCAGTCAGTCAAGGCTATCGTGTCGCTTTCTCTTTTGCTCTCTTTCTCTCACACACAGACACACACAGGAGAGCTCCAAGTGAAACGGCTCAAATCTATTGATATTGATTGTATCAAAAGCCTTCCTTTACCCTGCACACAGTGTTCCCTGGCTGGAGAGAAATAGAAGGAGAGAGAGAGAGATAGTGTGTGCGTGTGCGTGTGCGTGTGTGAGAGAGAGAGAGAGAGAGAGTAGAGAGGTTTGTAGAGTGAGTGGATAAATACATGCAGGTTTGTATTCAGTGGATAAATACATGCAGGTTTGTATTCAGTGGACTCTAGTATCCTTTTCACACTATAATTATGAGGTTAAACATATTGTGCTGGATCAATATTTAAATAGACACTACTGAAGTATTGCAATTTGGTCCTCATTGGATAATAACTGTCTGACCTACAAGACAATGCTGTTTACTTCCTCTAGCCACTTGATTGGCTAATAACTCAGGCCCCTCTCTCTCCTGTCACCCTCTCTCATTGTTCATCTCTCTCTCGCACAGAAATCTATTCATCCATCCATCCATCCACTCATCTATCCATTCATCTATGCATCCAGAACAGGTGTGGTTAGACCTACTTTGATTTTCTTTCGTGACTCTTCCTTATTTCCTTCCTTCTTACCTTCCTCCCCCTGTTCTCCATCCCCTGCACCCTGGCGCAAAACAACCAGCAATGACCGCGGCAGCTGCTTACTACAACACATATTCATGTCACATAATCCCAGCGTCTACCTTTCCTCACGAACCCCCTGTCCAACCAGGGCCGATACATAGCTCTCCCTGCCTGGCGCAATCCGGCCCCTCTTCCCTAGAAACACAACCTACCATTCCAAAATCAAGACTATGTTAATTAATAGCTACATCCATACAACAATGTCAATTAGTAACATTACGGGGCACAATTGTAATTATAGAATTACTGCATGTCCAAATAGTCATCAATATAACCTATCAAGCACTAAATCCTTGGCACTAACGCAAACCATTTATATTCGCCTTTGTCTGCCTCCCGCTTCCCCTCCCACTAGCGCTAAGAACCATTCAGCGGCAGTGGGGTGACGGGGTCTTTACTCACTCAGGTCCCGCGAAGAAATCCACGAACAGCCGATGGGAGACTTTATGCGTTGGCTGTCGACATGTCTGTTTGCTTTTCAGCTGCACTCTTCCTTCCCTCTCTCCTTGCCTCTCCTGGAGCGGTTGAGGCGGATGGGGGGAGCAGAGGGAACGTGACAGGACTGCAATGTGGATGAGAGAGATAGAGATAGAGAGAGAGAGAGAGAGAGAGAGAGAGAGAGAGAGAGAGAGAGAGAGAGAGAGAGAGAGAGAGAGAGAGAGAGAGAGAGAGAGAGAGAGAGAGAGAGAGAGAGAGAGAGAGAGAGAGAGAGAGAGAGAGAGAGAGAGAGAGAGAGAGAGAGAGAACCGTAGAAAAAGCGCACCGCTTCCCCTCTCCAGCGCTCAACAGTGCTGCCCGCGGGAACTCAGCTGCGGCGCGGGACTGCCACCGAACACGCGCATAATGCTGCGTGGAATATTTTAGGAGGATGACTTGTCTCTCCGTCTTTGATAACCCGGTAGCCTAATTAAAGTAAAGAAAACGAAGTAGCCTAAAGGACAATAAAAGAAAGGAGGAATGAGTGGAGTGAAGTGGGAAACTGGGGAAGTATTCGAAGAAGAAGCTGGTTTGGATTTAGTGCCATGCTTAATTCTATTTGAATTATACAGGCCTAAAGAAAACCACAGTAGGCCTATAGGGCTACAGGGTAGGTTACTTCGCCAAGAAACAGTTTAGTACTAGAGTGGTGGGTCCTGCAGCCAATGTAAATGTAATCGGTGTCCATTGGGGTATTTGTAAATAAGGGTTTAAACGTTAAAAACGGGTAGGTCTGTAAAAGTGGCCAAATATTCTTCGTTTTGAATTATTCCTCAATCGAGGGTTGTTGACAGATGACACCACGCACACATTAGGTTACCTACACTGTTGGCCTAGCGGGCTATCTACTGTATCTTCACATGTACAGATGTAAATCATCCTACCCAGGCCTTTAGCTTTACCGACAATAATTCATCATCTCATTACTTTATTCATCTCTGCTCATGCCCTTAAGCACCAACAACGGATTTCTAGAGAACCGGTGTTTTAGTTACCATGGCGACCCGCACCAGCCGGCATCCTTGCAGCATCCTTGCACACCTCGGTAGACTGACTTATCTTCTGCTCTTCTACTGTACTGTATACACAGAATCTACTGTATAGACTGGTTGTACACACACACACATACACACACACACACACACACACACACACACACACTCACACTCACACACACACACTGGTTAATAATAAAACGTGGAATTGGGCTCGAACAATAATGTGTTGGAATGTATGGAGAAAGACTGGCCACAATAGCCAACATTGGACACAGTAACTTCAAAGCAGCTCATTGGCAAGTAAGTTACTGTATTTCATATTACTGTAATCTAAATACAGAATCAAAGCAAGAACTGTGTAATGACACAGTACAATACCGTATAATTGATTGTATTATACAGTAACAAAGTAAATGCTACTGTAATCGTAATGAATGAGTGAATTAATTAAATTCATTGAGGGGAGATGGGGTTTCTATATTCACAGTATTTTATTGTAATTGGTGCAAGCAGGTTACAGCATGTCAATGAATATATGGTGTTTTTTAGTACTTACACTTCTAGAGGCCAGCTTCCAAACTGGCGGCACCTAAAAGGCCGAACAGACCAACATGACATGGCAGAATGCTCAACCATTAATGGTTTAAGACTGCCACTCCAATCTGTCCCCTATACATTTTAAATTGATGGGGCACTACTACCGCATACCAGTTAAATTGGTACAGCTCCCACTAACAGGTGCAACAAACATAGCCTCTGACAAGGCACGCCTCAAAATATGTTACTGAGCCAGAACAAAATACCATGCACCCACTAGTGTTCCCCCCAAAAATTGCGCTCCAAAAATATGGAAATGCAGGAATTCTATCCCTGGTCACAACATTTTCCCACTATGAACCATAATTTAGAGTATGCTGCAGTGAAATGCTTCAAGGTATTTTACTGTTGATAATGCCCAAAATGACTGTATAAATGACCGTTTTATCTTACAGTATGGGCCTAACAGCACATCACAACATGTACATGCAGGCCTGGCCTACATACCATTACAACCATTTCCAGTTCAATTTCACATTGATCTCAGCTTACATTAATGTGAATTACCTACGGGTAATGGAGTAGTACTTACATCTACCTCTCTCTCTCTCTCTCTCTCTCTCTCTCTCTATATATATATATATATATATATTACAGTCTAACTCTTTGTTTATATGTATATATATATACAGTGGGGCAAAAAGTATTTAGTCAGCCACCAATTGTGCAAGTTCTCCCACTTAAAATGATGAGAGACGCCTGTAATTCTCATCATAGGTACACTTCAACTATGACAGACAAAATGAGGGGAAAAAAATCCAGAAAATCACATTGTAGGATTTTTCCCCACTGTATGTATATATATATATATATATATGTATATATATATATGTATATATATATATATAGAGAGAGAGAGAGAGAGAGAGAGAGAGAAAGATAGAAAGATAGATAGATAGATGTAAGTACTACTCCATTACCCGTAGGTAATATCTATATATATATGTCTCTCTCTCTCTGTCTCTCGCTCTCTCTGTCTGTTTCTCTCTTGTCTGTCTCTCTCGCTCTCTCTCTCACTATGTCTCTCTCAATCTATCTCTCTCTCCTGACAGAGATTTTAAAAAATGAGAATCTTTCCTCGTAGATGTTTATCAGAGAGGGAGAGACTGAGGCACTTCCAGTAATGTCAATGTGTGTGTGTGTGTTTGTTTGTGCGTGTGTGTTAGATGATGGTTATAGATTTCAGAGCTCTCAGGTGCATTAGTGTATGATAACAGTTTTCCCACAAAGCTATAATGTACAAACAATGGAAACACACACAAAAACACGTACGTGCACACGGACTTGTACGCATACACATGGTATAGGACCAGATACAGTGCCTTCGGAAAGTATCCAGACCTCTTGACTTTTTCCACATTTTGTTACATTACAGCCTTATTATAAAATTGATTGAATACTTTTTCCCCTCATCAATCTACATACAATAGCCCATAATAACAAAGCGAAAACAAGTTTTTAGAAAAATCTTATTTACATAAGTGTTCAGACCCTTTGCTATGAGACTCGAAATTGAGCTCAGATGCATCATGTTTCCATTGATCATCCTTGAGATGTTTCTACTTGATTGGAATCCACCATAGGCAAATTCAATTGATTGGACATTATTTGGAAAATCACACACCTGTCTATATAAGGTCCCACAGTTGACAGTGCATGTCAGAGCGAAAACCAAGCCATGAAGTCGAAAGAATTGTCCGTAGAGCTCCAAGACAGGATTGTTTTGATGCACAGATCTGGGGAAGGGTACCAAAACATTTCTACAGCATTGAAGGTCCCCAACAACACAGTGGCCTCAATCATTCTTAAATGGAAAAAGTTTGGAACCACCAAGACTCTTCCTAGAGCTGGCCGCCCGGCCAAACTGAGCAATCGGGGCAAAAGGGCCTTGGTCAGGGAGGTGACCAAAGAAAATTGTCCATCAAGGAAAACACTGTCTTGCGCACACCCAACACCTCTCATCACTCCGAGAACATCATCCCCACAGGGAAGCATGGTGGTGGCAGCATCATGCTGTGGGGATGTTTTTCATCAGCAGGGACTGGGAAACTGGTCAGAATGGAAGGAATGATGGATGGAGCTAAATACAGGGAAATTATTGAGGGAAAACTGTTTCAGTCTTCCAGGGATTTGAGACTGGGACAAAGGTTCAGTTTCTGTTTTTTTGTCTTATTTCTTGTTTGTTTCACAATAAAAAATATTTTGCATCTTCATAGTGGTAGGCATGTTGTGTAAATAAAATGATACAAACTCCCCAAAAAGCCATTTTAATTCCAGGTTGTAAGGCAAAAAATATGAAGAATGCCAAAGTGGGTGAGTACTTTCGGCAAGCCACTGTATTTCTCTGTGAACAATTTAACAACAGACTTCCAGCATTCTTATTTGTATTAGTATTTATTATGGATCCCCATTAGCTGATACGAAGGCAGCAGATACCCTTCCTGGTGTCCAGCAAAAATTAAGGCAGTAGTATACATTTGTAAGGAACAGATGCTGTGAAACGAAAAGCAGGTACAGGAAGTGAACATTTAATAAATCTTGGACATGAAAAAACCAGAACAGTGTCTGGACAGGGGAAAAATAAAATAACAATACGATAATAATGCTGACAAAGGGAACAAACTAAGGAACAGACAGATATAGAGGGGGCAATCAACAAAGTGAAGGAGTCCAGGTGAGGCCAATGAGCGCTGATGCACGTAATGATGTTGATAGGTGTGCGTAATGACGGGCAGCCTGGCGCCCTTGAGCACCAGGAAGGGGAAGCGGTAGCAGGGACAACATTATAATAAAAATGTTAAACATTAAAATACATTTTACAACAGATTTCACAATACATTAAGTCTGTGCCCTCCGGCCACTACTCTACTACGTCACAGAGCACTCAACATGAGAAGGGCACTCAACATGTACTGCACTGACACAAATGACTGCTGATTGGCTGAAAGAAATTGTCATGGCTTTACATCTACCATATCATGGGTTGAGAGTTATCTATCCAAAAGAACACAGAGGGGCTTCTTTAATGGAAGCTTCTCTAATGTAAAACATGTAAAGTGTGGTATTCCGCAAGGCAGCTGTCTTGTTCCTTTACTGTTTTCTAATTTACTAATAATCTACCACGGGCATTTAACAAAACCTGTGGGTCTATGTATGCTGATGATTCAACATTATATTGTCAGGAACCACAGCTAGTGAAATCACTGCAACCCTAAACAAAGAGTTAGACTGTAATTTGTCATGGTCAAGGCATATTGGTTCAATTGTTGTATAGATGTTGAGAGGTATGTCTGTGATAAAGAGATAATCAGCATTTTTAACACCACAGTCAACCACAAGTTCTGCAGGCTCTTGTTTGATCTCATTTTTACTATTGCCCAGTGAGGTGGTCAAATGCTGCAAAGAAGGACCTAGAAAAGCTGCAGCTGGCCCAGAACAGAGCAGCACGTCATACCCTTCAATGTACCCAGAGGTCAATGTCAACAATATCCATGGCGGTCTTTTTTGGCTCAAAGCAGAGGAGAGATTTACTGCATCAATTGTTTTTTGTCATATAGGTCAACTGAACAGCAAATCTGATTTAAAAAAACAAATAAAGCAACTCCTCACGGGATAACACCTCTCCCCCATGTGACCTCATTTGTATGTGTATGTACTGACATAACTGATAGACACACACACATAGAGACACACACACACACACACACACACTTTAGTTGTAGTTTAAAAAATATTTGTTTATAAATAAGTCTGTAATGTGTATGTTAATTTTTTTTAAATATGTAAATTCTAAAGTATTTTTGTCTGTAATGTCTTTTTTGTTATGTGTCAGACCCCAGGAAGACTAGCTATCGCCGTTGGCATCACCTAATGGTGGATCCTAATAAAAAATAATAAATCATAAAGGGAGCCAACAGAGATGCTAATCAGATACCTCTGTCTATTCTCTGGGGGTAGAGTTGTGCACTGTGTGTGTGAGTGTACTTTTTAGACTGTTGGAGGAGCCTCTAAAATAGGTAGTCTATTTATACTCAGGTACTATCTATGTTAAGAGCTGTCCAGAGCTGAAATTGACTGCATTACCTCTCTTCTCTTCCTCTTTTTTGTTCATTCCTCTGCACCATTAAACCTGACAAATACCTCTTCTTTCTTTCTTTCTTTCTTTCCCTACTCTCTTCTTCCGTGGACTCCACCCAGCCAGAGATGAGACACTCTGCTCTGGCTTCTACTCACCTCTAGTCTCTTGCAAGTTGTCTGGCAGGACCTATACTTACCACAGTATTTTTGTAAGTATTGTTGAATTTTGGTTCTGGAAAATAAACAAACAAACAAACACACAAACACACACACATACACACACACACACACACACCAGCAAATGAATTAAACCCCCTGCTTAAATTAGGGTTTTAATCAGTTGCCATGGGAACCTCGGCCCTTTAGAATCTAAAGTCAGACGAAGTACACACATACGCACACATATACACACAGGTAGAAACACACACACACACACACACACACACACACACACACACACACACACACACACACACACACACACACACACACACACACACACACAAAGACAGAGAGACAAATATAATATAAATAAATTGCATAGAATGACATAGAGTAGACTGTATTTTTGTAAGTATTGTTGAATCTTCCCTGGCCTGGTTCTGCATTAAACAGACTGAAGTCTGTGGTTTCATTAGTCATTATCAGGATATCCAGCACATTATCATTGGTCTTCAGTCTGTTCGGGAGAATGAGAGTCTAATCTGTGTCTCTGCAAACGGCCCAAAAGCAAGGTCATGTCTTAAGCAGTCGCTCGTTCAACTGTAGGCCTACAGACGATCAACAGACAAACTCTATCAATATATGCCCTGTTGTCGCCTACCCCCTAGCGGCTCAACACTGCCACAAGAAGGTTTGGAATTTAGGAAGCAATTCAATAGAACGTATCACTTGTATTCTACTGTATCTGCATCACAATGTACAGTTGCCTACCTCAAGCCTATCCATGGACAAACCAACAAGCGACTGTAACTACCTCGATGCTAATTTTATTACGGTGCAATGAATGAGTGCTGGAAAATATAAACTCATTATGGACTGCTGTAACGCGGGACTGTGGTAAGTATAGGTCCTGCCAGACAACTTGTCGACACTGTCCATTTTGTTGTCGGTGCTAGTGCTGCAGTACTTGTTAGTTACAATGTAATAAACAGTCTCGTGTTGCTGCTACAATGTAACCACAATGTGAAGAGTAGAGAAGTTCCCACGTGTGGCGTATTTTTGCCCAATCACGGTCGTTTAAAGTTTCCGTAATCACGCCCCTGGGTGTGTCTGCCTTGTTCCGAAGCAATCAAATGTTGCAATGTTGAAATGCTCTTGGCGTTCGACGAATCAAGGCGCTCCTTACAGCAAAATAAGCATCCTACCATATGCAGGGGAAACGCTAGGTTCCATCCCTGTGATATCAAGAAGCAAGGTATGGAAACATCGCCGGGACCAACGCTACTTCGTTAGCTGTCAAACTTGACCAAATATAAGATTAATTTCTAGGACATAGAACCAATTTGAAGTATACGTTCCCGTCGTAGAAAAGTTGGGTGGGGTTTGACATGTATTGTGTGAGTCGCTAGCCTAGAAAAGTCTGGGGCTTTTTGATAGACTTGTCGGTCGATCGTGGTGAAGTAGCCTATATCTGTGTTACTGTATCTTTCATATTATTGCCATTTTGTAACCGGTGACTCGCTTGCTACAGTTTGCTGCTAGCGATATAAGTTGGCTGACTTGCAGTGCTGACTGAGCCTACATTAAGCCCGCAGAGAGGCGAGTGTAGGGCACTTGGGGACTAGGGTTGTTTTTTTGTAGCTGACACAGCTGAATACGGGCGAACAAACCAGACAAGCGTTGGGTGAATAGCTCTATTGTCGCCTCATCACCCCCCATTGCATCTGTTGACTGTGTCTGGAATGATAATACTTTTTTGACAGCTGATCAAACTAATACATAGATGTTTGCTTCGCAGAGTCTTACTTTCAATCACTGTCACTTCATGAAAGATCTGTCATTAAAATGAAATATTTACTCAGTAGCCTAGCTTAAGCAATCATTTTAAATTAAATTAAATCCAGCCCATCACCATTGCTGTCCTTAGAGTGACACGCTGTGTCACAGTGTTGGCCAGTAGAGCAGGGCCATTCAGTTCCAGACCTGCAGGACCCAAACCCCTGTGGTTGTCATCCTTCCCTGCTAATCAGGGACTGACTCAGACCTGGCACACAAGGTGAATGGACTCTCTGCCCAATCATTGACATGAATGAACTTCCAAGTAGAGAAGAGTCCCTCCAGACCTGGAGTTGAATAACCTATCTATTGGTTTCCCTGTGTCCTATTCACCGTGGCCCACTGTTGTCGCCTCACAGTGCCAAAGTGTCGTCGCTATTCAGAATGCCACAGACCAACAAGTCCAGAAGTGCCTCAGCCAGTGGCTCTTGTACCGGACCGGACCGAGGGGAGGAAAGAGAAGAAGAAAGAGAGGAAGCTGAGCCAGAGCCAAAGGTCCAAGTCCAGGAAGCAGGGGATGGAGGAGGAGAGAACACTGGAGACCCAGAGATCATCAAGTCCCCTAGTGACCCCAAACAGTACAGGTAACATCAATGTTTACCTTACACACCAACGTGTGTGTGTGAGAGAGAGAAAGATAATGTGTGTGTGTGTGTGAGAGCGAGAGAGAGAGAGACTGTGTGAGTGTGAGAGAGAGAGACTTTTTCTTTACATCTGTCTGTCTGTCTGTGTCTGTCTGTCTGTCTGTCTGTCTGTCTGTCTGTCTGTCTGTCTGTCTGTCTGTCTGTCTGTCTGTCTGTCTGTCTGTCTGTCTCTGTCTGTCTGTGCAGAGTGTCTGGGAGCGTAACAGGTCACATGTTGGCCAAGGAGCGGTGTAAACAAGACATCCTGCTGTCATTTTAAACCAACTGAAGCACGCAGTTTCGGAGGGCCAAACTGTATGTGTGGTTGTGTCAGCATCTTAGAATAAGAGAATAGTGTTTACCTCTGTCTAACCCCTCCCACAGGTACATCGAGCTGACCAATGGGCTTCGAGTTCTGCTAATTTCAGACTTCACTGGTCCCGCCTCTTCTGGAGATGACGAATCAGAGGAGGAGGAGGAACTGGGGGAGGAGGAAGAGGAGGAAGAAGACTCAGGAGAGGAAACAGAGGAAGAGTCTGAAGAAGAGGAGGATGACAAGGACAGTGACTTTGAGGATGACGAGGATGGAGGGAAGAGGAAGAAGGGACACTCAGAGAAACAGGTGAGAGGGTGACCTGAAGAGGAAATAACAGCACATTAGCAGCAATAGTAATAAGGGTGTTGATGATTGTGTGTTTGTGTGTGTGTGTCAGTCTGCAGCAGCGCTGTGTGTGGGTATTGGCAGCTTCAGTGACCCCAATGACCTCCCAGGCCTCGCCCACTTCCTGGAACACAGTGAGTATGATGGCCCTTAAGGATGAGATTGTTTTGTTGTGATAAATCTGGTGCAATGCTGTGTTTGTGACACAAGGGGATATAAAACAGACTCTCCTCCCCCTCTCCTCTCCTCCCTCTTTCCTCTCCCTCTCTCCTCTCTCTCCTCCCCCTCTCCTCCCCCTCTCCTCTCCTCCTGTAGTGGTGTTCATGGGCAGTGAGAAGTACCCATCAGAGAATGGTTTCGATGCCTTCCTGAAGAAACATGGGGGCAGTGACAACGCCTCCACGGACTGTGAGAGGACCGTCTTCCAGTTTGACGTCCAGAGAAAGAAATTCAGAGAGGCTCTGGACAGGTCAGCAACACACCACCATTATAGTCTCTGTGCCTTGTCTCTTGATTCGGATTAGTCCATCTGACTCTGTACCTGTCTGTGATTGGCTCTCTCCAGATGGGCCCAGTTTTTCATCTGTCCTCTGATGATCCGAGACGCCATCGACAGGGAGGTGGAAGCTGTCGACTCCGGTGAGAGGCATTCTGGGGGAAATTTTTTTGACTTTATTCAGACCTTATGCACTGGTTATGTAGTGACCTGCTCCCCCTTCTCTCTTTTATCAGAGTACCAACTGGCCAAGCCGTCTGACTCTCACAGGAAAGAGATGTTGTTTGGGAGTCTAGCGAAGCCAGGTCACCCCATGGGCAAGTTCTGCTGGGGTGAGGACATGCACGCATGCACGCACGCACACACACACACACAAAAACTACTCTGTGTACTGTGTTGTCATGTGTAAAGGAGAGACAGATGTTGTGTTATTGTGGTATGTGACTGAGCTGTCATGGTTTCACCCGGTGGTTGTCATGGTTTCCCCAGGTAATGCCCAGACTCTGAAGACAGAGCCCAGGAAAAAGAAGATCAACGTTTACAAGAGGCTCCGCTCCTTCTGGAAGAGACATTACTCTGCCCACTACATGACCCTGGCTGTGCAGTCTAAAGGTGACGCGCACTCACACACACACATACACACACACGACCTTGCCGCACAGTCACACATGTAACTCTGTCGTCCTCCTCTGTCGGTGTGTGTGTGTGTCTGTGTGTGTGTGTGTGTGTAGAGAAGCTGGACACTCTAGAGGAGTGGGTGAAGGAGATCTTCAGTGGAGTGCCCAACAAGTGAGTCTCAGCTGTACATGAATCCCTCACCATTCAAATATTATATGGCCATTTAGCGAACACTTACTGAACCCTGTTCCTCAGTGCTCAGCCCAAGCCGGACTTCTCTGAACTGCTGGATCCCTTTGATACTCCAGCCTTCAACAAGCTGTACAGAGGTAGGAACACCTGCTCTATTGAGCTGACCTGCACAGCCTTCTCTCCTGATCTCCATTAGAGCCATACTGCTTCAGTTCAGCTCACTGAAAACAGGATTTTGAATGGGAATGAATTGTTGGTTCCCAAAAAGATATGCTCACAAGCGTAGTAAGACATAGCTGTGTGTTTCAGTTGTTCCTGTGAGGAAGGTCCATGCTCTGACCATCACCTGGTCCCTGCCTCCTCAGGAGAAACACTACAGGTAAGAAACACAACTACATATAATACAGCTACTCCAGATAGTACAGCTATTACAAATAGTACAGCTACTACAGATAATACAGCTACTCCAGATAGTACAGCTATTACATATAATACAGCTATTACATATAATACAGCTACTCCAGATAGTACAGCTATTACATATAATACAGCTACTACAGATAGTACAGCTACTACAGATAATACAGCTACTATAGATAGTACAGCTACTACAGATAATACAGCTACTACAGATAATACAGCTACTACAGATAATACAGCTACTACAGATAATACAGCTACTACAGATAATACAGCTACTCCAGATAATCCAGATATTACAGATAGTACAGCTACTACAGATAATACAGCTACTGCAGATAATACAACTACTGCCGATAGTACAGCTACTACAGATAATACAGCTACTATAGATAATACAGCTACTACAGATAATACAGGAATTACAGATATTACAGATAATAACGTTATTACAGATAATACAGCTACTACAGATAGTACAGCTATTACATATAATACAGCTATTACAGATAATACAGCTATTACAGATAGTACAGCTATGACAGATAATACAGCCACTACAGATAGTACAGATAATACAGCTACTACATATAATACAGCTACTACAGACAGTACAGCTACTACAGCTAATACAGCTTTATAACAGAGGAACTACAGGAGAGATACTACAGTTGATGATGCACCTCTCTCTGCCTCACTCTTTCTGCCTCTCTTCGTCCCCCCATCCCGTTCTCGCTCCACCTCTCTCTCTCTCTCTCTCTCTCTTTCTCAGGGTGAAGCCTCTCCACTACATCTCTTGGCTGATTGGTCACGAGGGCACAGGCAGCATCCTATCAATTCTCAGAAGGAAGTGAGTCAGAACTACAGCATACAGGACTACATAACCCACAATGCACCGTTTAATAGCAATGTTTATGTGGCAACTGTACTTAGGTGCTGGTGTGTGTGTGTGTGTGTGTGTGTGTGTGTGTGTGTGTGTGTGTGTGTGTGTGTGTGTGTGTGTGTGTGTGTGTGTGTGTGTGTGTGTGTGTGTGTGTGTGTGTAGGTGCTGGGCCATGGCTCTGTTTGGAGGGAACAGTGAAACAGGATTTGACCAGAACTCTACCTACTCCATCTTCTCCATCTCCATCACACTCACTGACCAAGGATTCCAGAACTTCTACCAGGTTGGTACACACTCACTGACCAAGGATTTCAGAACCTCTACCAGGTTGGTACACACTTACTCACACTTCCATTCAAAGTCCTATTTTCCCGAACCCTAATTATAACCCTAACCCTAGTTATAAACCTAACCCTAGTTATAAACCTAACCCTAGTTATAAACCTAACCCTAGTTATAACCCTAACCCTAGTTATAAACCTAACCCTAGTTATAAACCTAACCCTAGTTATAACCCTAACCCTAGTTATAAACCTAACCCTAGTTATAACCCTAACCCTAGTTATAACCCTAACCCTAGTTATAAACCTAACCCTAGTTATAAGCCTAACCCTAGTTATAAACCTAACCCTAGTTATAACCCTAACCCTAGTTATAAGCCTAACCCTAGTTATAAACCTAACTCTAGTTATAACCCTAACCCTAGTTATAAACCTAACCCTAGTTATAAGCCTAACCCTAGTTATAAACCTAACCCTAGTTATAAACCTAACCCTAGTTATAAACCTAACCCTAGTTATAAACCTAACCTTAGTTATAAACCTAACCCTAGTTATAAACCTAACCCTAGTTATAAGCCTAACCCTAGTTATAAACCTAACCCTAGTTATAACCCTAACCCTAGTTATAAGCCTAACCCTAGTTATAAACCTAACTCTAGTTATAACCCTAACCCTAGTTATAAACCTAACCCTAGTTATAAGCCTAACCCTAGTTATAAACCTAACCCTAGTTATAAACCTAACCCTAGTTATAAACCTAACCCTAGTTATAAACCTAACCCTAGTTATAAGCCTAACCCTAGTTATAAACCTAACTCTAGTTATAACCCTAACCCTAGTTATAAACCTAACCCTAGTTATAAGCCTAACCCTAGTTATAACCCTAACCCTAGTTATAAACCTAACCCTAGTTATAAACCTAACCCTAGTTATAAACCTAACCCTAATTATAACCCTAACCCTAGTTATAAACCTAACCCTAGTTATAAACCTAACCCTAGTTATAAACCTAACCCTAGTTATAAGCCTAACCCTAGTTATAAACCTAACCCTAGTTATAACCCTAACCCTAGTTATAAACCTAACCCTAGTTATAAATAACCCTAGTTATAACCCTAACCCTAGTTATAAGCCTAACCCTAGTTATAAACCTAACCCTAGTTATAACCCTAACCCTAGTTATAAGCCTAACCCTAGTTATAAACCTAACTCTAGTTATAACCCTAACCCTAGTTATAAACCTAACCCTAGTTATAACCCTAACCCTAGTTATAAGCCTAACCCTAGTTATAACCCTAACCCTAGTTATAAGCCTAACCCTAGTTATAAACCTAACCCTAGTTATAAACCTAACCCTAGTTATAACCCTAACCCTAGTTATAAACCTAACCCTAGTTATAACCCTAACCCTAGTTATAACCCTAACCCTAGTTATAAACCTAACCCTAGTTATAAACCTAACCCTAGTTATAAACCTAACCCTAGTTATAACCCTAACCCTAGTTATAACCCTAACCCTAGTTATAAACCTAACTCTAGTTATAAACCTAACCCTAGTTATAACCCTAACCCTAGTTATAACCCTAACCCTAGTTATAACCCTAACCCTAGTTATAACCCTAACCCTAGTTATAACCCTAACCCTAGTTATAAACCTAACCCTAGTTATAACCTAACCCTAGTTATAAACCTAACCCTAGTTATAACCCTAACCCTAGTTATAAACCTAACCCTAGTTATAACCCTAACCCTAGTTATAAACCTAACCCTAGTTATAACCTAACCCTAGTTATAACCTAACCCTAGTTATAAACCTAACCCTAGTTATAACCCTAACCCTAGTTATAAACCTAACCCTAGTTATAACCCTAACCCTAGTTATAACCCTAACCCTAGTTATAAACCTGACCCTAGTTATAAACCTAACCCTAGTTATAAACCTAACCCTAGTTATAACCCTAACCCTAGTTATAACCCTAACCCTAGTTATAAACCTAACCCTAGTTATAAACCTAACCCTAGTTATAAACCTAACCCTAGTTATAAACCTAACCCTAGTTATAAACCTAACCCTAGTTATAAATAACCCTAGTAACCCTAGTTATAACCCTAACCCTAGTTATAACCCTAACCCTAGTTATAAACCTAACCCTAGTTATAAACCTAACCCTAGTTATAAACCTAACCCTAGTTATAACCCTAACCCTAGTTATAACCCTAACCCTAGTTATAAACCCTAACCCTAGTTATAAACCTAACCCTAGTTATAACCCTAACCCTAGTTATAACCCTAACCCTAGTTATAACCCTAACCCTAGTTATAAACCTAACCCTAGTTATAAACCTAACCCTAGTTATAACCCTAACCCTAGTTATAAACCTAACCCTAGTTATAAACCTAACCCTAGTTATAAACCTAACCCTAGTTATAACCCTAACCCTAGTTATAACCCTAACCCTAGTTATAAACCTAACCCTAGTTATAAACCTAACCCTAGTTATAAACCTAACCCTAGTTATAACCCTAACCCTAGTTATAACCCTAACCCTAGTTATAAACCTAACCCTAGTTATAAACCTAACCCTAGTTATAAACCTAACCCTAGTTATAAACCTAACCCTAGTTATAAACCTAACCCTAGTTATAAACCTAACCCTAGTTATAACCCTAACCCTAGTTATAACCCTAACCCTAGTTATAACCCTAACCCTAGTTATAACCCTAACCCTAGTTATAAACCTAACCCTAGTTATAAACCTAACCCTAGTTATAAACCTAACCCTAGTTATAACCCTAACCCTAGTTATAACCCTAACCCTAGTTATAACCTAACCCTAGTTATAAACCTAACCCTAGTTATAACCCTAACCCTAGTTATAAACCTAACCCTAGTTATAAACCTAACCCTAGTTATAACCCTAACCCTAGTTATAAACCTAACCCTAGTTATAAACCTAACCCTAGTTATAACCCTAACCCTAGTTATAACCCTAACCCTAGTTATAAACCTAACCCTAGTTATAAACCTAACCCTAGTTATAAACCTAACCCTAGTTATAAACCTAACCCTAGTTATAACCCTAACCCTAGTTATAAACCTAACCCTAGTTATAAACCTAACCCTAGTTATAAACCTAACCCTAGTTATAAACCTAACCCTAGTTATAACCTAACCCTAGTTATAACCCTAACCCTAGTTATAAACCTAACCCTAGTTATAAACCTAACCCTAGTTATAACCCTAACCCTAGTTATAACCCTAACCCTAGTTATAACCCTAACCCTAGTTATAAACCTAACCCTAGTTATAAACCTAACCCTAGTTATAACCCTAACCCTAGTTATAAACCTAACCCTAGTTATAAACCTAACCCTAGTTATAAACCTAACCCTAGTTATAAACCTAACCCTGAAGCCTAAAATTGTATTTTTACAAGTGAGGACTTGCAAAATGTCCTCACCTCTCTGAATTTTAGTTGGCTTACTACATTATATGTGTTTCTCTACAGGTGGCTCACCTGGTCTTCCAGTATCTCAAGATGCTACAGAGCCTGGGCCCCCAACAAAGGTAGTGTCTGTGTGATTAGGGCTTCATTATAGGCATGTGAAATGCAGAATATGTGCTTTATTTATACAGTATATGACTATCTCTCTCCCTCTCTCTTTCTCTATCTCCATCTCGCTCTCTCTCTCTTTCTCTCTCTCCATCTCGCTCGCTCTCTGTCTCTATCTCTCCCTCTGCCTCTCTCTCTCTCTCTCTCTCTCTCTCTCTCTCTATGTTTGTAGGATCTATGAGGAGATTCAAAAGATTGAAGCCAATGAGTTTCACTACCAGGAACAGGTAATACTACTAACATTCTCCTCCTATCTACAAGTACAGGAATGAATGCCAACCAAACGATGCACCCCTGTGTGTTTCAGACGGACCCTATAGAGTATGTGGAGGATATCTGTGAGAACATGCAGCTGTTTCCTAAAGAACACTTCCTCACCGGAGACCAGCTCATGTTCCAGTATTCACCTGAGGTACCGACTGTGTGTGTGTGTTTAGGTGATCGTTGCGGCCCTTTCCTTGCTTGCGAAGCTAACCTGGTGTGTATGTGTATGTGCTGTTTGGAGAAGGTGCTTTCTGTATCCTTAAGTGTCCATGCATACAAATAAATGTTTGAAACCTTCTTGAATGTAATTTGTTGATTCAAATAAAGTATTTATTGTGTGTGTGTGTGGTGTGTGTGTAGGTGATCAGTGCGGCCCTGTCCTTGCTGACTCCAGACAGATCCAACCTGTTGCTGCTCTCTCCAGACCACGAAGGCCACTGTCCCCTCAGGGAGAAATGGTTTGGGACGCATTACAGCATAGAGGGTGAGACATACACACACACACACACACACGGGCCTACTACAGTGGCTTCAGAAAGTCTTCATACCCCTTGACTTGTTCCAGCCTGAGTTCAAAAGTTTGGGGTCACTAGGAAAAGTCCAGGTTTTTGAAAGAAAAGCTCATTTTTTTGTCCATTAAAATAACATCAAATTGATTAGAAATACAGTGTAGACATTGTTAATGTTGTAAATGACTATTGTAGCTGGAAACGGCAGATTTTTTATGGGATATGTACATTGGCGCACAGAGACCCATTATCAGCGACCGTCACTCCTGTGTTCCAATGGCACGTTGTGTTCGCTAATCCAAGTTCATCATTTTAAAAGGCTAATTGATCGTTAGAAAACCTTTTTGCAATTATGTTGGCACAGCTGAAAACTGTTGTGATGATTAAAGAAGCAATAAAACTGTCCTTCTTTAGACTAGTTGAGTTTCTTGAGCATCAGCATTTGTGGGTTCGATAACAGGCTCAAAATGGCCAGAAACAAAGACCTTTCTTCTAAAACTTGTCAGTCTATTCTTGCACTGAGAAATTAAGGCTATTCAGAGCTTTGTACACCTGGATTGTACAATATTTGCACATGATTCTTTTTAAAGTTCTTCAAGCTCTGTCAAGGACGTTGTTGATCATTGATAGACATTTTCAGGTCTTGCCATAGATTTTCAAGACAATTTAAGTCAAAAGTGTAACTAGGCCACTCAGGAACATTCAATACCGTCTTGGTAAACAACTCTTCAATGCCATACAACACTCCTTCCGTGGCCTCCAACTGCTCTTAAACGCTAGTAAAACCAAATGCATGCTTTTCAACCGTTCGCTGTCTGCACCCGCACGCCCGACTAGCATCACCACCCTGGATGGTTCCGACCGAGAATATGTGGACAACTATAAGTACCTAGGTGTCTGGCTAGACTGTAAACTCTCCTTCCAGACTCATATCAAACATCTCCAATCTAAAATCAAATCTAGAGTCTGCTTTCTATTCCGCAACAAAGCCTCCTTCACTCACGCCGCCAAACTTACCCTAATAAAACTGACTATCCTACCGATCCTCGACTTCGGCGATGTCATCTACAAAATAGCTTCCAACACTCTACTCAGCAAACTGGATGCAGTTTATCACAGTGCCATCCGTTTTGTTACTAAAGCACCTTATACCACCCACCACTGCGACCTGTATGCTCTAGTCAGCTGGCCCTCGCTACATATTCGTCGCCAGACTTACTGGCTCCAGGTCATCTACAAGTCCATGCTAGGTAAAGCTCCGCCTTATCTCAGTTCACTGGTCACGATGGCAACACCCACCCGTAGCATGCGCTCCAGCAGGTGTATCTCACTGATCATCCCTAAAGCCAACACCTCATTTGGCCGCCTTTCGTTCCAGTTCTCTGCTGCCTGTGACTGGAACGAATTGCAAAAATCGCTGAAGTTGGAGACTTTTATCTCCCTCACAAACTTCAAACATCTGCTATCTGTGCAGCTAACCGATCGCTGCAGCTGTACATAGTCTATCGGTAAATAGCCCACCCAATTTTACCTACCTCATCCCCATACTGTTTATATTATTTACTTTTCTGCTTTTTTGCACACCAATATCTCTACCTGTACATGACCATCTGATCATTTATCACTCCAGTGTTAATCTGCAAAATTTTAATTATTCGCCTACCTCCTCATGCCTTTTGCACACAATGTATATAGACTCTCTTTTTTTTTCTACTGTGTTATTGACTTGTTAATTGTTTACTCCATGTGTAACTCTGTGTTGTCTGTTCACACTGCTATGCTTTATCTTGGCCAGGTCACAGTTGCAAATGAGAACTTGTTCTCAACTAGCCTACCTGGTTAAATAAAGGTGAAATAAAAATATTTGGCCTTGTGTTTTAGGTTATTGTCCTGCTGAAAGGTGAATTTGTCTCCTGGTATCTGTTGGAAAGCAGACTGAAACAGGTGTTCCTCTTTGCCTGTGCTTAGATATATTCCGTTTCTTTTTATCCTAGTCATGCCAATGACAAGCATACCAATAACATGATGCAGCCATCACCATGCTTGAAAATATGAAGAGTGGTACTCAGTGATGTGTTGTGTTGGTTTTTTTGCCCAAACATAACGCTTTCTATTCAGGACATAAAGTTTATTTCTTTGCCACATGTTTTTCAGTTTTACTTTAATGCCTTAATGGAAACAGGATGCATGTTTTGGAATATTTTTATTCTGTACAGGCTAGTGTTGTGAAGTAACTACAATGTTGTTGATACATTCTCAGTTTTCTCCTATCACATCCATTAAACTCTGTAACTGGTTTCCTTCCTCTCTGGCAACTGAGTTAGGAAGGATGCCTGTATCTTTGTAGTGACTGGGTGTATTGATGCACCATCCAAAGTGTAATTAATTAACTTCACCATGTTCAAATATACTTAGATATTCAATCTGTTTTTTTAGTAGTTTTTTTTACCATTTAACCAGCCCTTCTTTGCTGGGCATTGGAAAACCTCCCTGGTCTTTGTGGTTGAATCTGTGCTTGAAATGTACTGCTCGACTGAGGGACCTTACAGACCATTGTATGTGTGGGGTACAGTGATGAGGTAGTCATTCAAAAATCATGTTAAACACTATTATTCCACACAGAGTGAGTCCATGCAACTTATTATGTGACTTGTTAAGCACATGTTTACTCCTGATTGTATTTAGGCTTTTAGGGGCCGAATAAGTATTTACTCAAGACATTTCGGCTTTTCATTATTAATTCATTTGTAAAAATGTCTAAAAACATAATTCCACTTTGACGTTATGGGGTATTGTGTGTAGACCAGTGACACAAAATCTCAATTGAATCCATTTTAAATTCAGGCTGTAACACAACAAATCTTGGGAAAAGTCAAGAGGTGTGAATACTTTCTGAAGACTCTGTGTGTGTTTACATTATTAGAGGACCAGATCATGTCAACATGGTCCCAATATGTAGAGAAAGAGAGAGGGTATCCTGATAGTTGTCTCTTCTCTGTCCAGATATCCAGCAGGAGTGGAGAGAGCGCTGGAACGGAGACTTTGAGCACAACTCTGACCTGCAACTCCCTGTCGAGAACAAGTTCATCGGTTAGTGTCTGTGTGTTTCTGTGTGTGTCTGTGTGTTTCTGTGTGTGTCTGTGTGTTTCTGTGTGTGTCTGTGTGTTTCTCTGTGTGTCTGTGTGTTTCTGTGTTGTGAACCTTCCTAATGTGTTCATATTTCGTGTCTTCCTTCCAGCGACTGATTTCAGCCTGAAGCAGTCTGACTGTCCTGATACTGAGCTGCCAGTCAGAGTAACTGCCAACGACCGAGGATGTCTCTGGTACAAGAAGGACAACAAGTTCAACATACCCAAAGGTGTGTGTGTGTGTGTGTGTTAGGGCTATGAAGGTCATGGAATTTTGGATAATGGTAGATTGGCCAGCCAACGCAATCTCTGTAATAACCGTTAGAATAGTAATACCAGAAATAGAAGTGCGTCCCCATTCGTCCCCATTCAATTCAAAGATGGCATAATGGATGGACTGGCAGCCACTGCGAGTGTACCCACAGGAGGGTATACTCCGCCCAAAATCTGTCTGCGGAAATAAGACCACGAAGTGAGGAATTTTTGGAAAGGAGGTCAATGTGAGAGTGTTGAATTTGGTGAACATACAATGTAATTGCTAAATTGCTACATGAGGCTTATTTGATCTGATAGATTTTCAGGAATGGTTAGGTTGTTACAAATGCACTGATATAAGTGGACGCATTTGACCAACTTTGAAAAAAACGACTTCATATCAGAGTTGTACCTGTTGTTCAGGTGGGACCATTCTGCCCTCTCATTGGCATGAATGGTCCCACCTGAATGCCTTCCATCTTTAAGGACATGTATTTCCATTGTTAGAGCGGTCACTCCACTATCTTGTCAATATAATTGAACATCTTTGATTCAACTCAACTGACATCACAAAAAAATACATTTCATTGCAAGAGCCACATCAGTTAACATCATTTGAATGAACATTCTACATTACCATGGATGTTATTGCATCACAATACCATGCAGCTGTTCCGAGTGTAACCATGAGTTTACCAGTCAAATTGCCCGGGTATGAGGTTCCAAGCATATAGATCCTCTCAAAGGATTATTCTAGTTGATAATTCTATGGTTCCAAGCCCGTTCTCTTCATGTGTGCTGCTGTTTCCTAGGCAACCTGAAGACTGGTTTGCTCCAGCACCTTGCCTTGTTTCAACTAGGAGCAACGACGTTTCATCATGTTGTTTAGAGTACATGTTACAGCAGAAACAGACTCAATTGCACAAATTCCAGGCCGTCCTGTTCGTACCCCAAAAAACAATAATTATGACAGTTATTTTCCCTTCATAATGGTTTTCATCCACACAGTAATTGTGCCAGCCCTAGTGTGTGTGTTTCAAAGTAACTTCTTTATAAAACACACAATCTGGCCTCAATGTCCACATATTCTCTGAAAGGAAAATTCCACCCAAAAACTCTTTTGGTATTTGTTTCATTAGTCCATAGTTGATATAGTCACAGTTTATCATTTGCATCATACTGGGTGTGTTTCTGTATTTTGAAAGTTATATATCTTGAAAACATGATTGCTGACATGCAAAACATTTTGGGACTATATCAACAAAGGACTAGTGAAACAAATACCAAAATATTGTTTTTGGGTGGAGTTTTGCCTTAATCTCTATCTGGTACAGCCAGTAGAAAATGGTTCACCCCTCTGAGCCTGGTTCCTCTCGAGGTTTCTTCATAGGTTCCTTCCTTCTAGGGAGTTTTTCCTGGCAACTGTTCTTCTGCTGATCATTTCTTTTTTTGAACCTTTATTTAATGTATAAAGGGCTTTATAAAACATTTGATTTGAGTTACGGACAACAGTGAACAATTAAAATGGTCAATAGCTATACTCTTTCATTGATCTGTCGTTTCCTCTCTCTGTTGATCTGTCGTTTCTACTCTCTCCGTTGATCTGTCGTTTCCTCTCTCTGTTGATCTGTCGTTTCTACTCTCTCCGTTGATCTGACGTTTCTACTCTCTCTCCTTTGATCTGTCGTTTCTACTCTCTCTCCTTTGATCTGTCGTTTCTACTCTCTCTCCGTTGATCCGTTTGATCTTTGCTGATCTGTCGTTTCTACTCTCTCCTTTGATCCTTTGCTGATCTTTGATCTCGTTTCTACTCTCTCTCCGTTGATCTGTCGTTTCTCTCCTCCGTTGATCTGACGTCGTTGATCTGACGTTTCTCTCTCTCCGATCTTGATCTGACGTTTCTACTCTCTCTCCTCTCCGTTGATCTGACGTTTCTCCTCCGTTGATCTGTAGTTTCTAGTTTCTCTCTCTCCGTTGATCTGTCGTTTCTACTCTCTCTCCGATCTTGATCTGATCGTTTCTACTCTCTCTCCGTTGATCTGACGTTTCTACTCTCTCTCCGTTGATCTGTAGTTTCTACTCTCTCCGTTGATCTGTCGTTTCTACGTTTCTACTTCTCTCTCCTTTGATCTGTAGTTTCTAGTTTCTCTCTCCGTTGTCTGATCTGATCGTTTCTACTCTCTCTCCGTTGATCTGTAGTTTCTACTCTCTCTCTGTTGATCTGTAGTTTCTACTCTCTCTCCGTTGATCTGACTCTCTCTCCGTTGATTTCTACTCTCTCTCCGTTGATCTGTAGTTTCTACTCTCTCCGTTGATCTGATCGTTGATCTAGTTTCTACTCTCTCTCCGTTGATCTGATCTGATCTGTAGTTTCTACTCTCTCCTTTGATCCGTTTCTACTCTCTCTCCTTTGATCTGTAGTTTCTACGTTTCTCTCTCTCCTTTGTTGATCTGTCGTTTCTACTCTCTCTCCTTTGATCTGTCGTTTCTACTCTCTCTCCGTTGATCTGACGTTTTCTCTCTCCGTTGATCTCTCCTCCGTTGATCTGTAGTTTCTACTCTCTCTCCGTTGATCTGACGTTTCTAGTTTCTCTCTCTCCTTTGATCTGTAGTTTCTCTCTCTCCTCCGTTTGATCTGATCGTTTCTACTCTCTCTCCGTTGATCTGTCACTCTCTCTCCTTTTTGTTGTTTCTCTCTCTCCGTTGATCTGTCGTTTCTACTCTCTTCGTTGATCTGTCGTTTCTCTCTCTCCGTTGATCTGTAGTTTCTACTCTCTCTCCGTTGATCTGACGTTTCTACTCTCTCTCCGTTGATCTGATCGTTTCTACTCTCTCTCCGTTGATCTGACGTTTCTACTCTCTCTCCGTTGATCTGTAGTTTCTACTCTCTCTCTGTTGATCTCTCTCCTTTGATCTGTCGTTGATCTGTAGTTTCTACTCTCTCCTGTTGATCTGTCGTTTCTGACGTTTCTACTCCCTCCTTTGATCTGATCGTTGATCTGACGTTTCTACTCTCTCCTTTGCTGATCTGTCGTTTCTACTCTCTCTCCTCCGTTGATCTGTCGTTTCTACTCTCTCTCCGTTGATCTGTCGTTTCTACTCTCTCTCCGTTGATCTGTCGTTTCTACTCTCTCTCCGTTGATCTGACGTTTCTACTCTCTCTCCGTTGATCTGTCGTTTCTACTCTCTCTCCGTTGATCTGACGTTTCTACTCTCTCTCCGTTGATCTGTCGTTTCTACTCTCTCTCCTTTGATCTGTAGTTTCCTTTGATCTGTCTCTCTCTCCGTTTGACTCTCTCCTTTCTGATCTGTAGTTTCTACTCTCTCTCCTTTGATCTGTCGTTTCTACTCTCTCTCCGTTGTTTCTCTCTCCTTTGATCTGTCGTTTCTACTCTCTCTCCGTTGATCTGTCGTTTCTACTCTCTCTCCGTTGATCTGTCGTTTCTACTCTCTCTCCGTTGATCTGTTGTTTCTACTCTCTCTCCTTTGATCTGTAGTTTCTACTCTCTCTCCGTTGATCTGTCGTTTCTACTCTCTCTCCGTTGATCTGTCGTTTCTACTCTCTCTCCGTTGATCTGTCGTTTCTACTCTCTCCGTTGATCTGTCGTTTCTACTCTCTCCGTTGATCTGTCGTTTCTACTCTCTCTCCGTTGATCTGACGTTTCTACTCTCTCTCCGTTGATCTGACGTTTCTACTCTCTCTCCGTTGATCTGTCGTTTCTACTCTCTCTCCGTTGATCTGTCGTTTCTACTCTCTCTCCGTTGATCTGACGTTTCTACTCTCTCTCCGTTGATCTGTCGTTTCTACTCTCTCTCCGTTGATCTGATGTTTCTTTTTTTTTTGAACATTTTATTTTTGCATTTTCCAATTAAAGAACATTCAAAACAAAAGTGAAAAGATATTAGACAACGATAGGACAAAGTGACAGTAACAGACGAGCGTAACAAAACCAAAACAAATATATATAATTATATATACAAACATACAATAAGAAAAAAATAATAACGAGACATTGTATCACCTGCTGTAGGCTACATATTATACATTACGTGTGAAACATTATTTGAGGACGTTTCCTCTTTCTCCTTTGCTGATCTATCGTTTCTTCTTTCTCTCCTTCAGCGTACATCCGCTTCCATCTCATCTCTCCGGTCATCCAGCAGTCAGCCAAGAAGTAAGTCCAGGGTTTAGTGAGCCATTAGCCAACAATTGTTTCACAGGTAGAGATTGTGCTAAAACTGCTGGCCTCTCGAGAATGCAGCCATAGCTAGGAACTGTTTTACACAGTATTTTAATCCTGTTTCTCTCTGCTTATATCCCTCTCTCCAATCTCTCATCCCCAACACCCCTTCCCCCCTCTCTCTCACTCACTCCCTCCCACCCACCCCTTCCTCTAATTCTCTGCTCTCTCTCCCCTCCCTCTCCCTAGCCTGGTGTTATTTGACCTGCTTGTGAACATACTGGGTCATAACCTAGCAGAGCCAGCCTACGAGGCTGACGTGGCACAGCTGGACTACAAGCTGTCAGTAGGAGAACATGGACTGGTTATCAAGGTCAAGGGCTTCAACCACAAACTGCCTGTGAGTTAGACCCAGACACACTGCACTGCGCCACACACACCACACTCACACACGAGGATAATGGTGTTCCCTCCTCTGTAGCTCCTGTTCCATCTGATCCTGGACCATCTGGCTGACTTCTCTGCCTGTCAAGATGTCTTCAATATGTTCTCTGAGCAGCTCAAAAAGGCCTACTTCAACATCCTCATACGACCTGAGAAACTGGGCAAGTACGTCATGCGCGTGTGTGTGTGGGTCTGTTTGTTGGTGTGTGTCCAACCTCACCATTGTCTTCTCTCTCTCTCACCAAACACACACTCTCAGGGACGTGCGGTTGTTGGTCCTGGAGCATGGTCGCTGGTCCATGGTAGAGAAGTACCAGGCGCTGGCAGACGGTGGTCTGACTGTAGAACAACTGATGGAGTTCAGCAGAACCTTCAAGACCCAGCTCTATGCAGAGGGACTGGTGCAGGGGAACTTCACTAGCCAGGTGACTGGACCATGAAAACACACACACACACATTACACACCCTTTCCACCAAACCCTCTTGTATGATTTCTGCCATTTATTAAAGTGGTTTCTGTTTTCCCTGCAGGAGTCAATCCAGTTCCTGCAGTACGTCACTGAGTAAGTTTATACACACACAAACACACACACACACACACACACACACACACACACGTATATAACTTTCTTTGCTGTCTGTCTGTCAGTAAGCTGCAGTTCTCCAAGTTGCCAGCAGAGGTCTCTGTGTTGTTCAGAGTGGTGGAGCTGCCTCTGAAACAGCACCTCTGTAAGGTCAAAGCACTGAACAAGGGAGATGCCAACTCAGAGGTCACAGTCTACTACCAGGTACACACACACACACACACTGGTACAATTCATCTGTTCATGACTGATTGACTCGCCTCTGACATTCATTCACTCTCTTCCTTTCTCTCTCTCTCTCCAGTCTGGTCTGAAAAACCTCAGAGAACACACACTGATGGAGCTGCTGGTGGTGAGTACACCAACAACCATTAATCCTTTAATCCCCTAACCCCTCATCCCTTCTTCCTCTGAGTTGTTGATATTGTTGTGGTTCCAGATGCACATGGAGGAGCCCTGCTTTGACTTCCTCAGGACAAAAGAGACTCTGGGGTCAGTGTCTGTGTTTTGCACTTCTCTGTCTCTCTGGTGACTAAATAGACCATGGAACCTCTGGAAAGAGTAGGAGTGTTAACCAGTGTCCCATCCTTCCTCAGTGTCCCAAACCTTCTCCAGTGTCCCAAACCTCCAGCTTCTAATTGGCTCAGTCAACTTAAACCCCTCTCTCAATCTCTCTCCTCCAGGTATCATGTTTATCCAACCTGCAGAAACACGTCTGGAGTCCTGGGCTTCTCTGTCACGGTGGAAACACAGGCCACCAAGTTCAAGTGAGATCCTCATACTGACTGTATTGTGCACTTCAGTGATTTCGATGTGGCCTTCCTGAGGCTAGAAGTACTCTCTCTTATGACCTGTAAACACCTCTTATAGTAATGACAGTGGGCTCTCTCTTCTCTTTCTTTCCATCTCTCGTTCAGTACTGAGCTGGTAGAGTTGAAGATAGAGGAGTTTCTGTCTTCCTTTGGAGAGAAGTTGAGTGCTCTGACTGAGAGTGCCTTCAACACACAGGTATGTGTGTGTCTGACTATATATCCGAGTGTACTGAAGTTTACTTGTTAAGCTGAAGGTGTGTGTACAGGTGACTGCGCTGGTCAAGCTAAAGGAGTGTGAGGACACACACCTGGGAGAGGAGGTGGACAGGAACTGGGCCGAGGTCGTTACACAGCAGTATGTCTTCAACAGGCTTCACAGAGAGGTGAGACACACACAGGTCAATTCAGTTTTTCTGCTGTGTGCAGAATTTTACATTGCTTGCTGTAGTTTCTGCAGACGTTTCATGTGTGACTGTGTGTGTGTGAGTAGATTGAGGCCCTGAAACAGATGACCAGAGCAGAGCTGGGATCCTGGTATCTGGAGCACCGCGGACACAACTGCAGAAAACTCAGTGTACATGTAAGTATGTATAGTTGAGCAGTGTAATCAATGTTTAAGAGCTGTGTGCTCTAACATCGACCTCTCTTCCTAGGTGGTGGGTTTTGGGCCGGAGGAGGGCGACCCCCCAGCAGATGGCAGCGGAGAGAGGGATGAGGAAGAGTGTGGCAGTTCATCCTACGGTGAAGTGTCCAAACTGACCTTCCTCCCCGCCTCGCCCAAGATGGCCGCCGCTACATCCATCATGGACATTCCTTCATTTACCCAGAGCCTTACCCTCTTCCCATACCACAAGATCATCCAATAGACTACCAGTATCTATTTTCTCAATATTTATTTCAAACTCTCTCTCCTTCATTGCCTGACCATAACATCATCTAATAAACTCAATGAGATACACAACCACTATCTTTGGGGCTGACTCTCTCACATATCACAACTTCTTGTTCATTACTATAATATCTCCTAAGGCTTTAGAACTGCACCTCTATAAGGTACTATGCATGTTAAGGCAATACAACACTTTCTATAAATACAGTATGGAGAATGCTTTATGGAATGTCCTCTCTCTGCATAGTGTATGTAGACTTGCTACAAGTGTTCATAACAGCTTATTGGCAGTCAGCAAGCAGCTCCCTGCAACATTCAGGTAAGGGTCAAACATTGACGAGTCCTGGCCTGTCATATTCAACATGTCTCACTGCAGTCACCCTCCTCTCACACAGCACACGCGGAATCAAAGATGGTGTACACACAGTTAAACTAGATTTTTATTCCAACAAACTATTTGCGGCATTTTGAGTTTTGGAATGCCACAGGTAAATCAGTTGGTGTTAGTACGCTTTTTAATCTTCCTGATGGCCACTCTTCCTACACTGAACAGTGATACGGCCTCTCTTCCTACACTGAACAGTGATACGGCCTCTCTTCCTACACTGAACAGTGATACGGCCTCTCTTCCTACACTGAACAGTGATACGGCCTCTCTCCCTACACTGAACAGTGATACGGCCTCTCTTCCTACACTGAACAGTGATACGGCCTCTCTCGTGTCTTTAAATTTCCTGACACACTGAACCTCTTCCCACACTGGGAACAGTGATATGGCCTTTCTCCTGTGTGAGTACATTGGTGCACATTTAAGTCTACTGATCGATGGAAACTCTTCCTACACTGAACAGTGATACGGCCTCTCTCGTGTGAATACGCTGGTGTGTCTTTAAATTTCCTGACACACTGAACCCCTTCCCACACTGGGAACAGTGATATGGCCTTTCTCCTGTGTGAGTACGTTGGTGCACATTTAAGTCTACTGATCGATGGAAACTCTTCTCACACTGAGAGCAGTGATACGGCCTCTCTCCTGTGTGAATACGCTGGTGTGTCTTTAAATTTCCTGACACACTGAACCTCTTCCCACACTGGGAACAGTGATATGGCCTTTCTCCTGTGTGAGTACGTTGGTGCACATTTAAGTCTCCTGATCGATGGAAACTCTTCTCACACTGAGAGCAGTGATGAGGTCTTGGCTTCCCTGTGTCTCTGTGTTTCAGGGTGAGGAGTGTGATTGGGGTGTGATCTGGAGTTGTTGAACACCACTGAGAGCCACTGGGTGGTGCTAGTGTCTCTGATCTAATCCCTCCACTCCTCGGCAGCCTGACGTACTCTTCCCTGTGGCATCTCTTTGTGTGCTTGTAGAGGTAGATCTGAGCCGTGAAGGAGAACGGACAACCAGAGCAGGAAAAGATCTGAGACTGGGACGACTCATTCACACCTGAAAGGAAAGGAGGGAGGGGAGGAGAGAAACAGAAGGGGTGTTCAGAGAGGTCAAAGAGAATAGCAAGCTGGATAGAGAAGCAAATACTGAAAGAAAAAGTCTACTGATATCATTATATTCCACTTCACTTGAATATAGAGATGGAAAGAGAGGGGGAATTAAACCGGTACTTCTAGAGCAGTGGTAGTCTAATATTTCTGGGGGAGACACTTACGTGAAAACACTCACTGGGTGAGCCACTGTAGCCTTCCCAAATTGATTAATATTCATGCTATTTGAAATACTATTAACAAGGACCATGAAGCTATTTGATTCACAATGTTTGGACACTTGGGGGAATCATTATTTCAATAATTGCACAAAATATGTCAAATCAGATAATCCCAAATTTCAGTCTGAAGGAAGCAGTGGAAGGTACTTTAAAGTTAAAATACTTTAAAGTACTACTTAAGTAGTTTTGGGGGAGAATCTGTACTTTATTTTCCTACTTATTGTTGATAACTTTTACTTCACTACATTCCTAATAATTTCCCCTGACACCCAAAAGTACTAGTTACATTTTAAATGCTTAGCAGGACAGAAATGGTCTAATTCACACTTATCAAGAGAACGTCCCTGGTCCTCCCTAATACCTCTGATCTAGCAGACTCACGAAACACACATGCTTAGTTTGTAAATGATGTTTGAGTGTTGAAGTGTGCCCCTGGCTATCCATAAAAACATTTAAAAAACAAGGATATCCTGCAGTCTGGTTTGCTTAATATAAGGACTTAAATTATTTATACTTTTACTTTTCATACTTAAGTATATTTTAGCGATTACATTTACTGTTGATACTTATGTATATTTAAAACCAAATACTTTTGGACTTTTACTCAAGTAGTAATTTACTGGGTGACTTTCACTTGAGTCATTTTCTACTAAAGTATTTTTTACTTTTACTCAAGTATGACAATTGGGTACTTTTTCCACCACTGGAAGGAAGTATGTTTTGGGGTGATTGAAATGCATCAAAGGTATTGGAAAGTTCAGGAAAACATTAGGGATGATCATCAAGCATTCTGTGAAGAACCCATTTATTTCCACTAGTCATTCTGTGCAGATACGTTCACATCACTCAGCCTTGTAACAAGGCCTGCACAGCCTGTGTGCCATAGATGGAAACAGACGATACGTGTTCCTGAGAATCTTAGCTTTCAGGCATGGGGTCATAGTTGCTAATAGCGGCAACCGTTAAAAAGCAAGAAACAAATTTGTAGGAAGAAAACTACTTGAATATGCGCTAGAAACCACTGTTACCTCTGTTTGCCCCAGCCGCTATAGCGGATATAGAAGATTACTCACGTAACCACAGTTCTTTGAAGTAAGCTGTGCATTCAGCTGACTGAGGGAAATACATTCATTACTGCACCATGACTGCCTGTTCTAGGGGGACGAGGAAAGGGAATAGGGAGAGAACAATGACTGCCTGTTCTAGGGGGACGAGGAAAGGGAATAGGGAGAGAACAATGACTGCCTGTTCTAGAGGGACGAGGAAAGGGAATAGGGAGAGAACAATGACTGCCTGTTCTAGGGGGACGAGGGAAGGGAATAGGGAGAGAACAATGACTGCCTGTTCTAGAGGGACGAAGAAAGGGAATAGGGAGAGAACAATGACTGCCTGTTCTAGGGGGACGAAGAAAGGGAATAGGGAGAGAACAATGACTGCCTGTTCTAGGGGGACGAGGAAAGGGAATAGGGAGAGAACAATGACTGCCTGTTCTAGGGGGACAAGGAAAGGGAATAGGGAGAGAACAATGACTGCCTGTTCTAGAGGGACGAGGAAAGGGAATAGGGAGAGAACAATGACTGCCTGTTCTAGGGGGACGAGGAAAGGGAATAGGGAGAGAACAATGACTGCCTGTTCTAGAGGGGCGAAGAAAGGGAATAGGGAGAGAACAATGACTGCCTGTTCTAGAGGGACGAGGAAAGGGAATAGGGAGAGAACAATGACTGCCTGTTCTAGGGGGACGAGGAAAGGGAATAGGGAGAGAACAATGACTGCCTGTTCTAGAGGGACGAAGAAAGGGAATAGGGAGAGAACAATGACTGCCTGTTCTAGGGGACGAAGAAAGGGAATAGGGAGAGAACAATGACTGCCTGTTCTAGAGGGACGAGGAAAGGGAATAGGGAGAGAACAATGACTGCCTGTTCTAGGGGGACAAGGAAAGGGAATAGGGAGAGAACAATGACTGCCTGTTCTAGAGGGACGAGGAAAGGGAATAGGGAGAGAACAATGACTGCCTGTTCTAGGGGACGAGGAAAGGGAATAGGGAGAGAACAATGACTGCCTGTTCTAGAGGGGCGAAGAAAGGGAATAGGGAGAGAACAATGACTGCCTGTTCTAGAGGGACGAGGAAAGGGAATAGGGAGAGAACAATGACTGCCTGTTCTAGGGGGACGAGGAAAGGGAATAGGGAGAGAACAATGACTGCCTGTTCTAGAGGGACGAGGAAAGGGAATAGGGAGAGAACAATGACTGCCTGTTCTAGGGGGACGAAGAAAGGGAATAGGGAGAGAACAATGACTGCCTGTTCTAGAGGGACGAAGAAAGGGAATAGGGAGAGAGGTAGAGAGAGAAAGCCCAAAAGTACCTCTAGCGGAGCTCTTTCTGTCCCAGAGGAAGTCGAAGCCGATGCCCAGGTCTCTGGCGTACTCCTCTCCGTACCAAACCAACAGCTCCTCTCCAACAGCTATAGGCTTACAGCAGCGGTACAGAATCCCTCCTCTGTACTGGAAAGCCACCAGATTCTGCTCTTCCTCATTGCGGGCACAGTTCACATACCTGACAGAGAGAGGAGGAGTGGTAAGAGAGAGGGAAGGTATTTTATTAGGATCCCCATTAACTGTTGCAAAAGCACCAGCTACTCTTCCTGGGGTCCACACAAAACATGACATAATACACAACATTAATAGACAACAGCTCAAGGACAGAACTACCTACATTTATTTTATTTTTTTAAGTGGGAGACAATAAGAATTAAATCAATTCAGGCCAACTGAGAGAGAGAGGGATAGACGGACAGAGAGAGGGATAGACGGACAGAGAGAGGGATAGACGGACAGAGAGAGGGATAGACGGACAGAGAGAGGGATAGACGGACAGAGAGAGGGATAGACGGACAGAGAGAGGGATAGACGGACAGAGAGAGGGATAGACGGACAGAGAGAGGGATAGACGGACAGAGAGAGGGATAGACGGACAGAGAGAGGGATAGACGGACAGAGAGAGGGATAGACGGACAGAGAGAGGGATAGACGGACAGAGAGAGGGATAGACGGACAGAGAGAGGGATAGACGGACAGAGAGAGGGATAGACGGACAGAGAGAGGGATAGACGGACAGAGAGAGGGATAGACGGACAGAGAGAGGGATAGACGGACAGAGGGAGAGCTGGTGAAAAGACACACCTCATCCAGTTGGAGTGAGTGTCTCTCTTGGCATCAATGTACTCGTCACTCTGCTTGCTTTTGTAGATCTGAGGACCAATTGCATCTCAGCAGTTATCTCACTCAGCCAATCAGAACTTGGTGTTACGCTTTAAATCAGACAGACAGACACACATGCTCCTCTCACCACCCAGGAGTATCCACTCTCCATGGCCAGCTCCGTGTTTGTGAGTTCTCCTTCATACGGTCCGTAGTGCGTCCCTTGGGTCACGCTGTGTCCGTGGTTGAAGACCCCCAGCCCAGCTCCAGGGATGGCTGATGTCCTGACCTCCAGGCCGAGCGGCAGGGTGAGTCTGGCCCTGTCTGGGGCCCCCAGGGGGGCAGGGGTGTCTGGGATGAAGAGGGGGGGACCGTGGAGCTCACACTCCTCGATGAAGAAAGACTTGCACTCCTCACAGACTGAAAGAGAGAGATGAGAAACAGCAGATTCTCTACACAATATACAAACTTACCATTAGGTACAGGATTGTATCATGTTTTATCTACTGGCTAGCATAAACAAGAGAGGCAATTTAACCAAATAACAAAAATACTGCATCTATAAAGACCTTAAAAACAGGTTCATGAAGGTTTCACATAGAGATACACTGTATTTAGATGGCGACTCACCGAGGTAATCTTCGTCTCTCAGCTCCTCTTCCTCAGTATAGCCGACTCTGACTCTGGCTCTGCTGCAGAGGTTCACCTGCTTTAGCCACGCCCTCTTCATCTGCTCTGACACACACACTGGGTCCTGTAAGGAGGAGAGGAGGGAATGGTTCCACAGAGTAGCAACAGTGGTGTGGCTCACACCTGAGTAGAGTTATTACTCAGAGACATGTATTACTACTGATTACTAAATACTTGCGAGGATATGTTCATGGAATTAGTCAACATGAATAAAATAGCCTCTCTACCCCTCCTCACTCACCCTGTGAAAGCTGCTGGGTGTGCTCTCTCCTTCACTCCCGCTCTCCTCCTGTCCCCCACTCGTCCACTCCATCTTTCCTTCGCTCTCCTCCTCTCTCCCACTCTCCCACTCTGATTCCATCCCCCCTTTGCTCGCTCTCTCCTTTTCTCCGTCTCTCTCTTCGTTCAGTAGCTCCAGTTTCTCCTCTTCTCTCGCTCTTTCCTTCTCCGTCTCGTTCCTACTCTCTCTCGCTCTTTCCTTCTCTCTCTTCTGCTCCGTCTCGTTCCTACTCTCTCTCGCTCTTTCCTTCTCTCTCTTCTGCTCCGTCTCGTTCCTACTCTCTCTCGCCTCTCCTTCTCTCTCGCCAGTCAGCTCATCCAGGTGAGGTTGTCTTCCCATTTTGTGACTGTCCCAGTCAGTCCACATCCAGGTGTAAATACGTGTCACCACTGGTCCTCTGCTCAGCTGTGGTCTGGCTGGGGTCGAGGGGTCAGACCTTGTGGTTACCTGTGTAGCAGTGGACGTGGCTGAGGTCACCTCTGAGCTTGTCGAGGTTTTAGGTGTGGCTGTGGTGTCAGAACGTTTGGTTCTGGTTGGGGTCGAGGTTAAGGTCTGTGAATCAGTAGGGGTTAAGGTCGCTGTGTTGAGGGTTTTGGTTGAGGCTGAGGTAGCAGGTGAGATATTAGACCCTGTAGTCAATGATGTTTCAGTTGTTATGGACTGAGAGGGTTTAGAAGTGGTTTCTATTGAAGATGTTCTGGACTGAGGGGGTTTAGATGTGGAGGCTGTAGAAGGTGTTCTGAACTGAGGGGGTTTCGATGTGGAGGCAGTAGAAGGTGTTTTGGACTGAGGGGGTTTAGATGTGGAGACCGTAGGTGTTCTGAACTGAGGGGGTTTAGATGTGGAGGCTGTAGGTGTTCTGGACTGAGGGGTTTAGATGTGGAGGCTGTAGGTGTTCTGAACTGAGGGGGTTTAGATGTGGAGGCTGTAGGTGTTCTGGACTGAGGGGGTTTAGATGTGGAGGCTGTAGGTGTTCTGAACTGAGGGGGTTTAGATGTGGAGGCTGTAGGTGTTCTGGACTGAGGGGTTTAGATGTGGAGGCTGTAGGTGTTCTGAACTGAGGGGTTTAGATGTGGAGGCTGTAGGTGTTCTGGACTGAGGGGGTTTAGATGTGGAGGCTGTAGGTGTTCTGGACTGAGGGGGTTTAGATGTGGAGGCTGTAGGTGTTCTGGACTGAGGGGGTTTAGATGTGGAGGCTGTAGAAGGTGTTCTGGACTTATTCTCCCTTCTCCTTTGAGTTTTACCCTGGTATTTTCTCTCCAGGTGAGGGGTCCATTCTTCCTCCACTGTGTCACTAGGTCCTTGTGGGGGCGATCTACTCTCTCTCTCCTTCCCCTCCCGGCCATGCATCATAAATACAGGGACCAGCGGCTACAGAACTGGGGTGTATTCAGAGGTGGCACAATCTGAACGTTCCACATAGAAATATAACGAATAGAGAGGTCCCGATTTCCGAACGTTCCACATATAAATATAACGAATAGAGAGGTCCTGATTCCCTGATCAACCAAACAGACAATTATATCTGTTCTACACAACACATTTCTATCTGAGGCTAATGTCCTGAAACAGGCCACTGAGGAACAACAGAGAGCATTATCCTTCATCAATGCCTCAGAGATATATAGTACCTATGGCCAAGTGGTTCCTCTTCATGTTTCTGTAGCGCTTTTTCTCCCATTCCGCCAAACTGGTCCATTTGCTCTGGGAAAAATACACATTCATCTCCTCACAGTCATCCTAAGAGTTAGCACAATACAGGTGTGCACACAGACACAAATAGCATCGGCCTAGTTGACTTTTAATAAGCACCAAAACATCTGAGACGTAATATATGTTAGAAAACACATTTGACGTTGGTGCTACATGCTAAAATTAGGCCTACTGTTGTCCATGTTGAACCTCACGTCATCACTAGAACTCATCTCTCTGCTGGTGTAGCACGTGTTCGCCTTTCGGTCCTCCGCCAGTGTTGCCAACTTAGCGACGTTGTCGCTATATTTAGCGAGTATTCAGACCCCTCTAGCGCACATTTTCAAAAAAGAGACTAGAGACTTTCTGGTGTTATTCGAGACTCTGACGTGAAGCACGTATCGTTCTTACTCTTCTCAATGAGCAGCGTGTTGCTAAATAAATTTCAGGGTAAGTAGCTAGAAGCAGGTTGACGACTTGCTAAAAGTTGCTAAATGACGTTGTCACGTCATTGCGTGATAACGTAAAACTGCGTCATTACGTTGGCTACACAATAACGTTACTCAAATTGACTGGCCATCTCTGCAAAAAAATATGATTTGACATTTGTTAAGGTACAGACTCCCACTCTTTTCTGTACATGTTTCATTGAAGCATGTTGATCGATGTTGTAAGTTCTGTTCAAGATCAAACATTCGTGACCAACTATATTCATTGGGTTTGGCTCGTTGAACCCGTACTACTGCTGCTGCAGTCAGCCAACAATTTGTCATTTGCTGAAATTGCTGTTGGCTGTGCACGAGCCGAGCGCCTGCTGCCGAAGTCCCTCACAATGCACTTTTGCAGCCAGGCACGTGTGTTGTGAGTGTGTGACAGAGAAAATCGTTTTTGTTTCATTTAGAGGGAAAATGCGTGCATTTTAGCGTTTGAGTCACTTTTCAAAAGTTGCTAAAAGTTCCAAATTATTATTATTATTTTTTGTTGCTAAGGTGCTGTTTGAAAAAAAAGTTGCCAGGGTAGTCTGAAAAGTTGCTAAATCGAGCAATAAAATTGCTAAATTGGTATCACTGGTCCCACCCCGTCCCAAAGCACTCACAAGTGGCCCAGTCCTCGCGCAGCAGTCCCGCCCAGCTGCAGTCAGAGCAGGAGATGTTCACCCCTCCCGCGTCCAGACTGCAAATGAATCGCGCATGCGGGCAGCCGCCGCTGTCTGATCCCGCCCTGGTTTACATTTGTTTTAAAACACTTATTAACTTGAATTAGGGCCAGACTAGTTACCATCATTTTCTCACATTGCCATTGACAGTTTTTTCTATTGTCTCTTTTTGGTCCATTTAGATTGTTAATGTAGATTGTATACAAATGGCTAAAAATGTTCATATTTTACTGTGACTTGTGTGTTGACTGAGTGTGTGACATGGCTACCCATGTAAGAGATGCAAACTCGGTCTCAACCTTTAAGTCTTTACTGAAGACTCATCTCTTCAGTGGGTCATATGATTGAGTGTAGTCTGCCCCAGGAGTGGGAAGGTGGACGGAAAGGCTCTGGAGCAACGGTTCCACTCTTTCCACTGGGATTCTCTGCCTCTAACCCTATTACAGGGGCTGAGTCACTGGCTTACTGGGGCTCTTTCATACTGCCCCTAGGAGGGGTGCGTCACTTGAGTGGGTTGAGTCACTGATGTGATCTTCCTGTCTGGGTTGGCCCTGTCCGGGGGTGTCAAACATTCGTCCTCGGATGGGGCCACAGTGTCTCCTGACCCCTCCTGTCTCAGCCTCCAGTATTTATGCTGCAGTAGTTTATGTGTTGGGGGCTAGGATCAGTTTGTTATATCTGGAGTACTTCTCCTGTCCTATTCGGTGTCCTGTGTGAATTTAAGTGTCCTCTCTCTAATTCTCTCTTTCTCTCTCTTTCTCTCTCTCGGAGGACCTGAGCCCTAGGACCGTGCCTCAGGACTACCTGACATGTTGACTCCTTGCTGTCCTCAGTCCACCTGGCCGTGCTGCTGCTCCAGTTTCAACTGTTCTGCCTTGTTATTATTTGACCATGTTGGTCATTTATGAACATTTGAACATCTTGACCATGTTCTGTTATAATCTCCATCTGGCACAGCCAGAAGAGAACTGGCCACCCCACATAGCCTGGTTCCTCTCTAGGTTTCTTCCTAGGTTTTGGCCTTTCTAGGGAGTTTTTCCTAGCCACCGTGCTTCTACACCTGCATTGCTTGCTGTTTGGCGTTTTAGGCTGGGTTTCTGTACAGCACTTTGAGATATCAGCTGATGTATGAAGGGCTATATAAATACATTTCATTGTAGCTGGGGATTTTAACAAGGCTAATCTGGAAACAAGACTCCCTAAATTTTATCAGCATATCGATTGCGCAACCAGGGGTGGAAAGACCCTGGATCATTGTTACTCTAACTTCCGCGACGCATATAAGGCCCTGCCCCGCCCCCCTTTCGGAAAAGCTGACCACGACTCCATTTTGTTGATCCCTGCCTACAGACAGAAACTAAAACAAGAAGCTCCCACGCTGAGGTCTGTCCAACGCTGGTCCGACCAAGCTGACTCCACACTCCAAGACTGCTTCCATCACGTGGACTGGGAGATGTTTCGTATTGCGTCAGACAACAACATTGACGAATACGCTGATACGGTGTGCGAGTTCATTAGAACGTGCGTTGAAGATGTCGTTCCCATAGCAACGATTAAAACATTCCCTAACCAGAAACCGTGGATTGATGGCAGCATTCGTGTGAAACTGAAGGCACGAACCACTGCTTTTAATCAGGGCAAGGTGTCTGGTAACATGACTGAATACAAACAGTGCAGCTATTCCCTCCGCAAGGCTATCAAACAAGCTAAGCGCCAGTACAGAGACAAAGTAGAATCTCAATTCAACGGCTCAGACACAAGAGGCATGTGGCAGGGTCTACAGTCAATCACGGACTACAGGAAGAAACCCAGCCCAGTCACGGACCAGGATGTCTTGCTCCCAGGCAGACTAAATAACTTTTTTGCCCGCTTTGAGGACAATACAGTGCCACTGACACGGCCTGCAATGGAAACATGCGGTCTCTCCTTCACTGCAGCCGAAGTGAGTAAGACATTTAAACGTGTTAACCCTCGCAAGGCTGCAGGCCCAGGCTGCAGGCCCAGACGGCATCCCCAGCCGCGCCCTCAGAGCATGCGCAGACCAGCTGGCCGGTGTGTTTACGGACATATTCAATCAATCCCTATACCAGTCTGCTGTTCCCACATGCTTCAAGAGGGCCACCATTGTTCCTGTTCCCAAGAAAGCTAAGGTAACTGAGCTAAACGACTACCGCCCCGTAGCACTCACATCCGTCATCATGAAGTGCTTTGAGAGACTAGTCAAGGACCATATCACCTCCACCCTACCTGACACCCTTGACCACTCCAATTTGCTTACCGCCCAAATAGGTCCACAGACGATGCAATCTCAACCACACTGCACACTGCCCTAACCCATCTGGACAAGAGGAATACCTATGTGAGAATGCTGTTCATCGACTACAGCTACGGCATTCAACACCATAGTACCCTCCAAGCTCGTCATCAAGCTCGAGACCCTGGGTCTCGACCCCGCCCTGTGCAACTGGGTACTGGACTTCCTGACGGGCCGCCCCAGGTGGTGAGGGTAGGCAACAACATCTCCTCCCCGCTGATCCTCAACACTGGGGCCCCACAAGGGTGCGTTCTGAGCCCTCTCCTGTACTCCCTGTTCACCCACGACTGCGTGGCCATGCACGCCTCCAACTCAATCATCAAGTTTGCGGACGACACAACAGTGGTAGGCTTGATTACCAACAACGACGAGACGGCCTACAGGGAGGAGGTGAGGGCCCTCGGAGTGTGGTGTCAGGAAAATAACCTCACACTCAACTTCAACAAAACTAAGGAGATGATTGTGGACTTCAGGAAACAGCAGAGGGAACACCCCCCCATCCACATCGATGGAACAGTAGTGGAGAGGGTAGCAAGTTTTAAGTTCCTCGGCATACACATCACAGACAAACTGAATTGGTCCACTCACACAGACAGCATCGTGAGGAAGGCGCAGCAGCGCATCTTCAACCTCAGGAGGCTGAAGAAATTCGGCTTGTCACCAAAAGCACTCACAAACTTCTACAGATGCACAATCGAGAGCATCCTGGCGGGCTGTATCACCGCCTGGTATGGCAACTGCACCGCCCTCAACCGTAAGGCTCTCCAGAAGGTAGTGAGGTCTGCACAACGCATCACCGGGGCAAACTACCTGCCCTCCAGGACACCTACACCACCCGATGCTACAGGAAGGCCATAAAGATCATCAAGGACATCAACCACCCGAGCCACTGCCTGTTCACCCCGCTGTCATCCAGAAGGCGAGGTCAGTACAGGTGCATCAAAGCTGGGACCGAGAGACTGAAAAACAGCTTCTATCTCAAGGCCATCAGACTGTTAAACAGCCACCACTAACATTGAGTGGCTACTGCCAACACACTGTCAATGACACTGACTCTACTCCAGCCACTTTAATCATGGGAATTGATGGGAAATGATGTAAATATATCACTAGCCACTTTAAACAATGCTACCTTATATAATGTTACTTACCCTACATTGTTCATCTCATATGCATACGTTGATACTGTACTCTACATCATCGACTGCATCCTTATGTAATACATGTATCACTAGCCACTTTAACTATCCCACTTGGTTTACATACTTATCTCATATGTATATACTGTACTCGATATCATCTACTGTATCTTGCCTATGCTGCTCTGTACCATCACTCATTCATATATCCTTATGTACATATTCTTTATCCCCTTACACTGTGTATAAGACAGTAGTTTTTTTTGGAATTGTTAGTTAGATTACTTGCTCGTTATTACTGCATTGTCGGAACTAGAAGCACAAGCATTTCGCTACACTCGCATTAACATCTGCTAACCATGTGTATGTGACAAATAAAATTTGATTTGATTTGATTTGACTTGTGCAGTCGTGGCCAAAAGTTGAGAACAACACAAATATTAATTTTCACAAAGTTTGCTGATTCATTGTCTTTAGATATTTTTGTCAGATGTTACTATAAATGCAAGCATTTCATAAGTGTCATAGGCCTTCATTGAAAATTACATGAAGTTGATGCAAAGAGTCAATATTTGCACTGTTTACCCTTCTTTTTCAAGACTTCTGCAATCCGCCCTGGCATGCTGTCAAATAACTTCTGGGCCACATCTTGACTGATGGACTTTCTTGGGCGCCCTGAAGCCTTCTTCACAACAATTGAACCGCTCTCCTTGAAGTTCTTGATGATCCGATAAATGGTTGATTTAGGTGCAATCTTACTGGCAGCAATATCCTTGCTTGTGAAGCCCTTTTTGTGCAAAGCAATGATGACGGCACGTGTTTCCTTCCAGGTAACCATGGTTGACAGGAAGAACAATGATTCCAAGCACCACCCTCCTTTTGAAGCTTCCAGTCTGTTATTCGAACTCAATCAGCATGACAGAGTGATCTCCAGCCTTGTCCTCATCAACACTCACACCTGTGTGTGGCAGGGCTGAAATGCAGTGGAAATGTTTTTTGGGGATTCAGTTCATTTGCATGGCAAAGAGTGACTTTGCAATTAATTGCAATTCATCTGATCACTCTTCATAACATTATGGAGTATATGCAAATTGCCATCATACAAACTGAGGCAGCAGACTTTGTGAAAATTCATATTTGTGTCATTCTCAAAACTTTTGGCCACGTCTGTAGGCTCCTAAGTCGACCATAAGGTTAAAAACCAAACCAAATCAAGAAAACCAAACTAAATAACAAAAAAATTTGATTCAATTTTTAAATAAATAAATAAATAAGTAACTCCGCCAGAGGGTCACTTTTGCAGGTCCCAAGCCCGGATAAGAGAGGAGGGTTGGAATTGTGACATAAAAAAAAAACAAGAATCGACAGAAAGTTCATTTGTAGTTCTAAACATATTTAGGGTGTTTTTTACTCACTTTTTGTCTCTCCCACGACGTTATTCCTCTCTCCTACAGCGTCCATCACAATTCCTCTCTCCTACAGCGTCCATCACAATTCCGCTCTCTTGTGACGTCATTTATGTATTATTATTTTTTTCATTTTTTTTTCACCTTTATTTAACCAGGTAGGCTAGTTGAGAACAAGTTCTCATTTGCAACTGCGACCTGGCCAAGATAAAGCATAGCAGTGTGAACAGAGAACATAGAGTTTTTAGCGACTTCTAGCGACTTTTGGGACAGCTAATAGCTACTTTCCTTACTGAGGAGTTGGCAACACTGTCCTCCGCTGCCTAATAAAGTCTAAACAAATGCAAGTTGAAGCTGCTATTTTACCCGTTGCAATTGAATGTCTAAAATCACGTAAAACAAAAAGCATACATAGACCTACTACTGTTGGTCTACCAACCCAGCCCAGGCAAGCATTTGGGATTTTTTGTCTCCCCAACGTTCTGAGGGACATTGCCCACATTTCTGTGGATAAGGCCTAGGACTATACAACTAGTGCATGCAGTTAGATATTTCGAACTGAAAGTTATCGTTGACTGTCTTTCTAACACTGTAACAACATACCTTACTAACCTAATATGTTTGGGTCATGGGTGCCAAGGGATGGTGGTCCAACAGACGTTTTCTTCATATTGTCTTTTTTTGGCAATACATTTGAGCCCTGCAGGTCAGTGACGTAAGCCTAGTTTATGATTTAACGTTTTCCATAGCGGGCTTTAACCCCCATCCTCTGGTGTAGGATAGATGTGGTTGTCCCTGGAAGCTGATCTGAGGCCAGTTTGAAGTTAGAACGAGCGGTTTAAAGTTCAAATGAGAGGTTTGGTCATCTGATCCTACATCAGCAGAATCCACCAGGGCGCCGTTGGATACCCATACAAGTAACATATCGCATATCGCAGGCTGTTGCGTTTTCTCGGAGGGAGTAGCTCTACGCGTAACAGTATCCATTCTCCCCAATCCCCCAGTCTCAGCGGTGTGATGGATAAAGCCTCTCCGACCACAGACAATCTCTGCCGGTATCAATGCATCTGTGTCCCTACCGACACCATCTGGGAGATGCCATGAGATGTCAGCTGGGTTATTTCTCACGCCGTCTCAGTACAGGTGAGAGTGTGGAAACAAGGGACGACGGAAAAGAAGGATAACATGAGAGTTCGGTTATAGCGCGAATTGACTACAAGCTGCTGGAGCGAACAGGGCAAAGGATTTGTGCTGTCGAAGTTTACGCATCGGGCAACGGTGTAATACATTATTCTAGTTAGTGCACCATTGACCATCACACCGAAAGTGTTTTAGTGAATATCCCAATCACAGGTTTGTGAAATACCAGGATACGGGCTTATCTGACAGGTACGTTTTTAAAAATACAATAATTGGTCCTGTGTTTCCCGCGGTGTGTGATTACACTATTAATAGCACTATTAGCAGTTGCTATTAACGCCTTTCCTATAATGTCACTGTAGCCGATGTTATGTTTAAGAATACCCTGGCATTGCTGACCCCACTCTCTCAGTTATGTCCTTAGATGAGTGCCAGAAGGGCTATCAGTTTAAAGGTAGTGTAGATCAATTTCCAGGAAACTATTACATCTACATAATGGCATTGTGTGTGGGGTACAATTCATGTTATAGGAAGGGAAGAACTGCACAGAAACACTGTTTTGAATGCGTCCTTAATTTAAAGGCAAAGTTGCAAGACTGTTGAAGACCAGTAGTGTTCCAGTATGTCTGTGCTCATGTCTCAACCGTTCTGACAATGTTTACATTGACCTGTGCTGTGCTGATGATGTCATGTCTCTCTTCCCAGGGGACTGTGAGGTGCTGCATCCACTTCTGACCTACAGGATGCCATCCTCCTGGTGCTGATTTACACAGGTGAGATCTGTGTGTGTGTGTGTGTGTGTGTGTGTGTGTGTGTGTGTGTGTCCATGTGTGTAATGTTGAAAACAGTTCAAAAGCAGTGTATACACTTCCAGTGACTTTCAGGTGCAGGTTGCAAAATCAAAAGTCATGAATGGATACCCAGTGTTGAATGGATACCCAGTGTTGAATGGATACCCAGTGTTGAATGGATACCCAGTGTTGAATGGATCGACTTCTGTTTAGTGCAACTTTTCAACCCAAAGATCTCCGTCAGGTAGACAACATAAAGAGTAGAACACTATGACTCTGCAACTGATGTTTTTGGATTATGACAAAGTAAGGAAGATGTACTGAGCTAGTTCAGGTATTTCTCAGTTGTATTCGTATCACTAAATTGTTGCATATAGCACCTTTAATGCAATAAAGTATAAACTCCAAACACTGGGACATATAGTTACAGTCTATTGGCAGCCACAGAAGACCAGGTGTGACTGAATTCCCTGTAGACTTTTCTCTCTCCTCTCCTTCTCCTGTTCTGCCATTGTTCATTTCTGCAAGTGGTGCGGCTGTCCTAGACACACACACACACACACAGAGAGATTAGGAATGAGTGTGTATCTCTATTTACACGGAGAAGAGTGCTTTCAGAAGAGGGGAGAAGAGAGGGAGAGAGCAGAGAGGAAAGGGAGAGTCTCGCCTTGACTACCTGGCTAAATTGTCCCCTGATGGAAAAATATTGTTGCAGGAATGATTTTTGAATAATTGAACGTCCAGGGCTTTAAAATTGCAGGCTCACCGAGATTTATTCCTGTGAAAAGTTAGAAGCCACACACACCACAACGAAATATTAATATCATTATATTTAACAGAAGATATGAGGATCTACGATGATATTGCAAGTCTCTTCTCCTCTCCTCTCCTTTCTTTTCTCTCCTCTCCTCTCTTCTCCTCTCTTCTTTTCTCCTCTCCTCTCTTCTTTTCTCCTCTCATCTCCTCTCATGAATTCCCTGTAGACTATTTTACGTAGGTAATATAGTGATCCTGTTTTTCTCCTCTCCTCCATTGTCTCTCTCTTTCCTCCTGGTTAATAATTAATGGAGTTTTTTGCAGATCCCTCCTGGGACCACAGGTTCCTTTTAGGTCATACAGTACAGGAGTGTGTGTGTGTGCCCACAGTCAAATCCCACAGCATTTTCTGACACAGTGTGTGCTGTGATGGTTAGAAAAGGTAGAGGGGTGAGTCTTCAACCCTATATTTTATTCCAGGCTTTAACTCTCTGCCTCTTCCTTTCCTCCCTCCGTCTCTCTCGCCATTGTAATCAGCCCCTATTGTGTGATGAACTGCTTGGACATGGTCCATAGAGAGAGAAGGAGAAGAGGAGAGGTAGAAGGTTGGGAGAAGGAGAGAGAGAGAGAGAGGGGGGAAGAGAGAAAGGCAGAGAGAGAAAGAGAGATGGAGATTTCACATTGCTTTTAACGGCATCAACCTGCCCAAGCTGTATATAATTTAGAGCAGTGGCGACATAGAGGAGGAGCTGTCTGATGGACACAGATGCACGCACACAGATGTGTGGAATGCCCCTTCTCTCTCTCTCTCTCTCTCTCAATTCAATTCAATTCAAGGGGCTTTATTGGCATGGGAAACATATGTTAACATTGCCAAAGCAAGTGAGGTAGATAATATACAAAAGTGAAATAAACAATTAAAATTAACAGTAAACATTTAATATACAGAAGTTTCAAAAGAATAAAGACATTACAAATGTCATATTATGTATATATACAGTCTTGTAATGATGTACAAATGGTTAATGTACAAAAGGGAAAATAAATAAGCATAAATATTGGTTGTATTTACAATGGTGTTTGTTCTTCACCGGTTGACCTTTTCTTGTGGCAACAGGTCACACACCTTGCTGCTGTGATGGCACACTGTGGTATTTCACCCAGTAGA
>NW_024609832.1:395000-567500 GCF_018296145.1 Oncorhynchus tshawytscha
CAGGAACAGTAGTAATAAGTGGAGGACTTCTCGCCACAGTCATCCTGCTCTGCATTGTAGCAGTGCTGTGCTACTGCAGGCTCCAGGTAACCTGTGTGTGTGTGTCCATGTGACTGTGTGTATGTTTGTGTGTGCGTGTGCCCGTGTGTGTGTTTTATCTGCACAGTCTTTCATGAACAATAATTGCAACAAAACCTCCCCTCCTTCACCAATTCCAGTACTACTGCTGTAAGAAAAATGAGTCGGAGGTGGACTTTGCTTCCATGGCTGGAGGTGGTGACAGAACGGGAGGAGGAGAAGGGGATGCTCAAGGGGAGGTTCAGGCTCACTTTGCCTGCAATGCCTGCAGCGCCCCTGGGATGGACAGCCTGGCTGTCACCCCTCTATGCCTGGAGCCCCTGGAGGTTAGAGTACAGGACTAACACAAAACCCTATACCTAAACCTAGAGCTACAGTAGGCAGTTGATCCATACATAGAATTTGAATGACTCATTCTATTTCAATCATTCTATTTCTATGGTGATTGTGTGTGTTCCAGGTGGGCCCTCCCCCCAACTACTGCCCCACCTGCTCCCCCTTCTGGCTACGCCCGGGACTTAGTGACGAGCTGCACAACGGAACCGAGCGGCTGGGATTCCATACGTATCACTATGACAACCCCGGACTGTGTCAATCACTGCCCCTGTCAGACACGCCGCAGGAGCCCTTCTTTTTGACCCAGCCCGGCCAATCCCCTTTGAGCTACTATAGCCCCGTTGACACCTACCCTAACACACCCTGCAGTAACAGACGCCCCTACAGCACACCGGTTTAACACACATGGACACACACACACACACACACACACACACACACACACACACACTGACGTCACACACGCACTCATAAAAACACTCCTTCTCCCAGGGGAAAGAGACCCAGAGACATCTAGAGTATCACCCATCCAGGGGAGAGAGACACACACTGAACCCACAGACGGAGCATCCTGATCGGGACAGAACTACATACGGACCCTTGTCTGGTGCAGCGGTGTGGAGGTCTGGTCATCTGGTAACCCATACAGTGGAGGAGATGTTGGGTTTGACTATGGGAGATTACTACAGATGATGGGAGAAGATAGACGAGAGCAGCAACACACTGTTGTTTCTCTCTCTTTCTCTCGATCTGTCTTTCTCTCCCTCCTTTTCCATCATTTTCCATCATCTCTCTCCTCTGCCTGAAACCTGATAATGTGAACGAGGTGACTGACATGAGGGCTATATGTGTTTTCATTGTAAGTTTGTAAGATTTTTTTTCTTCCAGAGTTTAAAGGAGCAGTATGTCCCTGGTTGACCCTTAGAAAAAAAAAAACATTTGCAGTTTTACATGTGATTTAAAAATATATATATATTGTAAGGGGATATCCGGATGCATTAAATATAATCCTGGCTAAAACAATACAAACACACAAACATTTTAGCCAATGAGGGCATCTGTTTGTCCAATTCTATGATGTTTCACTTAGCCCTTACCCTTCAGTCCTTCAAAACAGAGATTCTGTACACTTACTAAAAGATGTTCATCATGATACTGTTGATAATATAGACTAGTATTGATAAAAAAGATTTGACTGTTTTCACACAATGCACTTTTCTCACAGGGTGCGTCCCAAATTGCATTGTATTCCCTATATAGTACACTACTTTTGACCAGGACCCATATGGGTCTGGTCAAAAGTAGTGCACTATCTAGGGAACAGGATGCCATTTTCGACAAAGCCATAGTCTTCACATCTTAGTCTTCCTCACTTCTCGTCCTTTTGTGATTCTTTGTTAGAGAGTTGATGGGGAAATGGACATCTGTCTGTTCATGTGTTGATTTACTGACAATAACACTCAAAGTTTGTGTTCACTGCTATGTAGTCACACACTCACACAAAGACACTGCTTGCTGCCTGTAGTCTGCCAATGAAGGTAACTCTAATATTGAATTCACTAATTCTATAATATATTTATTTTTTCTATTAAAGGTGGACTCTGAAAAATGACATCATCATACACAGCAGGGCAACTTCCTGCCTACAGACAATTTGCACTGTTCATTGACACATGCCCATATTGGGAAGAGCCAGTGACAGATTTGAATTTTGTTGTTGATGATGTCTCTAAACAGGAAGTTGACCCGCGGTGTACGATGATGTCATGTAGCTCAGTCTCCCTTTAAAATGAACTCTCTGAAGATGAATTCCACGTTTAACACACAATGTTCCTTTTGGAAGATAAATGAATATGTGTATCTGCCTGAACTCGTCTGTGTTTCTTCACTAAAAATGAATCAAATAATATATACCATTTAGCAGACACTTTTATCCAAAGTGACTTGGGTGCATTCATTTATGGCTTTATAACGTATGGGTGGTCCCAGGAATTAAACCATCTCCTCTGCCGTTGCAAGGACCATGCTCTACCAACTGAGCACCGCAAATTAAAAGCAGACTCAGAAATTTGACAAATACATATAAATAAGCAATAGCACAATGTCAAGCTAGACGCTAGTGTTGTGATGCTTTGACACAACCTGGTTGTCCTGTGGGCCTTCTCTAAAAGTAGTTGTATGGCGTCGTGTCTGTGAGTTGTGTGAACAAGACTTGTTCAGGATCACCTGTCTCACTCTGCTGTTGGCAGATAGAATTTAAAAGAAATATATCTATTTCACCTTTATTTAACCAGTTAGACAAGTTGAAAACAAGTTCTGATTTACAATTGCCACCTGGCCAAGATAAAGCAAAGCAGTTCGACACAACACAGAGTTACACATGGAGTAAAACAAACATACAGTCAATAATACAGTAGAAAAATAAGTCTATATACAATGTGAGCAAGTGAGGTGAGATAAGGGAGGTAAAGGCCATGGTGGCAAAGTAAATACAATATAGCAAGTAAAACACTGGAATGGTTTATTTGCAGTGGAAGAATGTGCAAAGTAGAGATAGAAATAATGGGGTGCAAAGGAGCAAAATAAATACAGTAGGGGAAGAGGTAGTTGTTTGGGCTAAATTATAGATGGGCTATGTACAGGTGCAGTAATCTGTGAGCTGCTCTGACAGCTGGTGCTTAAAGCTCGTGAGGGAGTTAAGTGTTTCCAGTTTCAGAGATGTTTGTAGTTCGTTCCAGTCATTGGCAGCAGAAAACTGGAAGGAGAGGCGGCCAAAGGAAGAATTGGTTTTGGGGGTGACCAGTGAGATATACCTGCTGGAGCGCGTGCTACAGGTGGGTGCTGCTATGGTGACCAGCGACTTTACCTAGCAGGGTCTTGTAGATGACCTGGAGCCAGTGGGTTTGGCGACGAGTATGAAGCGAGGGCCAGCCAACGAGAGCGTACAGGTTGCAGTGGTGGGTAGTATATGGGGCTTTGGTGACAAAACGGATGGCACTGTGATAGACTGCATCCAATTTATTGAGTAGGGTATTGGAGCCTATTTTGTAAATGACATCGCCGAAGACGAGGATTGGTAGGATGGTCAGTTTTACAAGGGTATGTTTGGCAGCATGAGTGAAGGATGCTCTGTTGCAGAATAGGAAGCCAATTCTAGATTTAACTTTGGATTGGAGATGTTTGATGTGAGTCTGGAAGGTGAGTTTACAGTCTAACCAGACACCTTGGTATTTGTAGTTGTCCACATATTCTACGTCAGAGCCGTCCAGAGTAGTGATTGCTGGACGGGCGGGGAGGTGCAGGCAGCGATCGGTTGAAGAGCATGCATTTAGTTTTACTTGTATTTAAGAGCAATTGGAGGCCACAGAAGGAGAGTTGTATGGCATTTAAGCTCGTCTGGAGGGTTGTTAACACAGTGTCCAAAGAAGGGCCAGAAGTATACAGAATGGTGTCGTCTGCGTAGAGGTGGATCAGAGACTCACCAGCAGCAAGAGCGACATCATATACAGAGAAAAGAGCCAAGAATTTAACCCTGTGGCACCCCCATAGAGACTGCCAGAGGTCCGGACAACAGGCCCTCCGATTTGACACACTGAACTCTATCGAAGAAGTAGTTGGTGAACGAGGCGAGGCAATCATTTGAGAAACCAAGGCTGTTGAGTCTGCCGATGAGGATGTGGTGATTGACAGAGTCGAAAGCCTTGGCCAGGTCAATGAATACGGCTGCACGGTAATGTTTCTTATCGATGGCGGCTAAGATATTGTTTAGGACCTTGAGCGTGGCTGAGGTGCACCCATGACCAGCTCTGAAACCAGATTGCATAGTGGATATGGTATGGTGGGATTCAAAATGGTCAGTAATCTGTTTGTTGACTTGGCTTTCGAAGACCTTGGAAAGGCAGGGTAGGATAGATATAGGTCTGTAGCAGTTTGGGTCAAGAGTGTCCCCCCCTTTGAAGAGGGGGATGACCGAATCTCAGACGACACGAAAGAGAGGTTGAACAGGCAACAATTTCAGCAGATAATTTTAGATAGAAAGGGTCCAGATTATCTAGCCCGGCTGATTTGTAGGGGTCTAGATTTTGCAGCTCTTTCAGAACATCAGCTGACTGAATTTGGGAGAAGGAGAAAGGGGGAAGGCTTGGGCGAGTTGCTGTGGGGGGTGCAGTGCTGTTGACCGGGGTAGGGGTAGCCAGGTGGAAAGCATGGCCAGCCATATAAAAATGCTTATTGAAATTCTCAATTATAGTGGATTTATCTGTGGTGACAGTGTTTCCTATCTTCAGTGCAGTGGGCAGCTGGGAGGAGGTGTTCTTATTCTCCATGGACTTTACAGTGTCCCAGAACTTTTTTGAGTTTGTGTTGCAGGAGGCACATTTCTGCTTGAAAAAGCTAGCCTTGGCTTTTCTAACTGCCTGTGTATATTGGTTTCTAGCTTCCCTGAAAAGTTGCATATCACGGGGGCTGTTCGATGCTAATGCAGAACACCATAGGATGTTGTTGTGTTGGTTAAGGGCAGGCAGGTCTGGAGAGAACCAAGGGCTATATCTGTTCCTGGTTCTAAATTTCTTGAATGGGGCATGCTTATGAATAACATAGACATCACTGCAACCTGGAGTCAGATGAGGCCGTTTTAAAACAGTAATATTAGAACAAATAGTAAGAGTAAAGGATCATAAATGGTCACATATAAGTAAAGACAGTTTCATATGTTTGTTTCCCTTCTGTTAATTAGAGGCTCCTGGTTCATCTGGAGAGCCGTCCCTGTGTTGTAGTTCAGAGACGTGATCAATCTATACAAAGCTCTGTGGGACCACAAGTCGTTTACTGTCGCTGAGATATCATGAATAAGAGACAACGTGGGTAGAATTGAGAGAGAGAGAGAGAGAATTCGAAAACAAATCCAATTTTGAAAAACTCCTATAACTACTGGGTGAAATTCCACAGTGTGCCATCACAGCAGCAAGATTTGTGACCTGTTGCCACAAGAAAAGGGCAACCAGTGAAGAACACACACCATTGTAAATACAACCCATATTTATGCTTATTTATTTTATCTTGTGTCTTTTACCATTTGTACATTGTTAAAACACTGTATATATATATATATATATATATATATATATATATATATATATATATATATATATAATATGACATTTGTAAATTTATTGTTTTGAAACTTCTGTATGTGTAATGTTTACTGTTAATTTTTATTGTTTATTTCACTTTATATATTATCTACCTCACTTGCTTTGGCAATGTTAACACATGTTTCCCATGCCAATAAAGCCCTTGAATTTAATTTAATTGAGAGAGAGAGAGAGAGAGAGAGAGAGAGAGACAGACACAGCTTTTGGGTTGCATCTTCTGTGTTGTGTTCAGATGTATTGTAAGTATTACTGTAGTGGCAGGACCAGTTTAAACTCCTGACAAACCTCTTTCAGCCCTGGCCTTCTGGAGACAATAGCACTGTGAGGAGAGGCACCCACACACCACACACATGCACACACACACACACACATACCACACACGCGCATACACACACACACACACACACACACACACACACACACACACACACACACACACACACACACACACACACACACACACACACACACACACACACACACACACACACACACACACACACACACACAAAACACACTAAACACTAAACACTCCAGGGTAAATATCCTAAATACCAGGCATAGAACAGCATGAATCTTCTTACCTCTCAGTTGAGAGGGCATCATTAATATGTGTGTTCTACGTGTGTGTCAGTGGGTGTGTGTGTGTGTGTGTGTGTGTGTGTGTGTGTGTGTTGACTGGGTTGGGGGGTTTCAGGGTGGAGGAGTGGGAATCTCTTTATAGGGAAGCAATAGAGAGGGAATGAGAGGAGGGTGAAGAGAATAAGAAAGGGGAGGACAGCAGTAGGTGTGTCTGTGTCACACACCTCATATATATAAACCCCGTCAAACCTGTACCTCTTCATTTGTATGTGTTTCTGTGTGTGTTTCGTCCACTGCTGTATCTGCCTGCTAGCTGGAGTGTGTCTGTGTGTGTAGTCCACTGCTGTATCTGCCTGCTAGCTGGAGTGTGTCTGTGTGTTTCATACACATGTTGGACTATGCCCTTGGACTTTACCTTTGGACTACCTGAGTTAGTTTACCTGGCTTTCAGCTGTTGCCAGGTTTTTCACAAGTACCGCCTCTGACCTGCTGGAGTTCACCTGTCTCTGGGTGTTGACCTGTGTATATCTGACTGACTGGGAGTTACTACCTCTGTTGGAATTCACCTGTTAGAGGGAGCTCAGCTGTGTATCAACACGTGCCTCTCTGCTACTGGAGGCTATTTGTGTGAAAGAGTTTACCTGTGTAAAGGAGTTTACCTGTGTGAAGGAGGTTTACCTGTGTGAAGGAGTTTACCTGTGTGAAGGAGGTTTACCTGTGTGAAGGAGTTTACCTGTGTGAAGGAGGTTTACCTGTGTGAAGGAGGTTTACCTGTGTGAAGGAGGTTTACCTGTGTGAAGGAGTTTATTTACCTGTGTGAAGGAGTTTATTTACCTGTGTGAAGGAGGTTTACCTGTGTGAAGGAGGTTTACCTGTCTGACTGGAACACCTGTTGGAATTCTGACCAACTAATTCTTTGGAGCTTCTCTCTCCTGCTGGGGTTCACGTACCTGAGAGTAGAGGCCTGCATCCTCCAGCTGTGTGTGTGTGTGTGTGTGTGTGTCAGGATGATGGAAGAAGTGTCTATCAGGGTGGCATATGACTCCCACATCATAGACCAGATGGCAGAGGAGGAGATACTGGCCTGCCTGATGGCCGAGTCTATACCCAAACACACGGTGAGACCACAACCATGACACAACCATACCCAAACACACAGTAAGACCACAACCATTATACAACCATGACACAACCATACCGAAACACACGGTGAGACCACAACCATTATACAACCATGACACAACCATACCCAAACACACGGTAAGCCCACAACCATTATACAACCATGACACAACCATACCCAAACACATGGTGAGACCACAACCACTACACAACCACTACACAACCATGACACAACCATACCCAAGCACACGGTAAGACCACAACCATTATACAACCATAACATAATTGCTGCTGTGTCATAGAGCATGTGGTCATACAACAACAACAGCAACAACCCCCGACTACAGTATTATGGGACAGCCCTCTAGTGGCCATGCAGACTAAACTCTTGTACCATCTCCCCTGCTCTAAGGCATGACATCCACAACAAGGACCAGGGTTACCAAGCATTTGCACCAGATGTAAAGGTTGAACTTCTTGTTATCTTTTTAGGAGGTTTGACTGTTACATGTGAAGACTATTATCTTCCGTGCGTTGCAAAATGTGCTCTCTCAATTCAATTCAATTCAAGGGCTTTATTGGCATGGGAAACATGTGTTAACATTGCCAAAGCAAGTGAGGTAGACAACATACAAAGTGAATATATAAAGTGAAAAACAACAAAAATGAACAGTAAACATTACACATACAGAAGTTTCAAAACAGTAAAGACATTACAAATGTCATATTATATATATACAGTGTTTTAACAATGTACAAATGGTTAATGGACACAAGATAAAATAAATAAGCATAAATATGGGTTGTATTTACAATGGTGTTTGTTCTTCACTGGTTGCCCTTTTCTCGTGGCAACAGGTCACAAATCTTGCTGCTGTGATGGCACACTGTGGAATTTCACCCAGTAGTTAATAAATGGAAAGCACAATGTTCAGGGCCATACAATTTGTCCATTGTACAGTATACAGCCTACAATGCACTGTACTACAGTATCCATTCTCAGACGTTCTCCTTCCCACCTTCAACAACCTGTTTCCTCTCTGAACTGGCTTATATTGGTTGTGTCGCATCATTTGAAACAGGTTAAATCCATTTTGAGTGGTTGTGTTCAATCAATGACATATGTTCTCTATTTGTATTAGATTGTTGCCATTGTGTTTACCAGTATGGATGACATGTGCATTAGAGTGCAGAATGTGTTTTGAGAATGAGAATGTGTTTAGAGTTTTGCTGAAAAGTCTAAGTGAGATGTGCAAATTGTGTTTTACCATGTGAAATGGTTTAAGGTATTGACAACAGACTGCATAATTAGCTAAATGAGTCCAGGCAACTGAGAACTTTGTTCAGCCAATGGGTTTTAGTGTTTTAGCAATTGAGAAAAACTGTAATATCTCTGTTTTCTTTATGTTTTGGTTAGGTCAGGGTGTGACGAGGGTGGGTATGCTAGTTTTATATTGTCTAGGGTTTTTGTATATCTAGGGGTTTTGTAGGTCTAGGTATATGTATGTCTATGGTGGTCTGATATGGTTCCCAATCAGAGGCAGCTGTTTATCGTTGTCTATGATTGGGGACCATATTTAGGTAGCCATTTCCCTTGGGTATTTGTGGGTTCTTGTTCTATGTTTAGTTGTCTGTCTGCACTACTCATTAACGACATGTTTTGTTAGTTTGTTCAGTGGTCTTTCTTTAATAAAGGAAGAATGTACGCATACCACGCTGTGCCTTGGTCTCCTTCATACGACGAACGTGACAGTTAGGATCGCCACTTTATTTTAAGAATGTGAAATGTCAGAATAATAATAGAGATAATGATTTAGTTCAACTTTGATTTCTTTCATTACATTCCCAGTGGGTCAGAAGTTTACATACACTCAATTAGTAGTTGGTAGCATTGTTTAACTTGGGTCAAATGTTTCTGGTAGCTTCCCACAATAACTTGGGTGAATTTTAGCCCATTCCTCCTGACAGAGCCTGTGTAACTGAGTCAGGTTTGTAGGTCTCCTTGCTCCACATGCTTTTTCAGTTCCTCCCACACATTTTCTACAGGATTGAGGACAGGGCTTTGTGATGGCCACTCTAATACCTTGACTTTGTTGTCCTTAAGCCATTTTGTCACAACTTTGGAAGTATGCTTGGTGTCATTGTCCGTTTGGAAGACCCAATTGCGACCAAGCTTTAACTTCCTGTCTGATGTCTTGATGTTGCTTCAATATATCCACATAATTTTCCTACCTCATGATGCCATCTGTTTTATGAAGTGCACCAGTCCCTCCTGCAGCAAAGCACCCCCACAAAATGATTCTGCTGCCCCTGTGCTTCACGGTTGGGATGATGTTCTTCGGCTTGCTTTTCCCTCCAAACATAGCGATGGTCATTATGGCCAAACAGTTCTATTTTTGTTTCATCAGACCAGAAGATAATTCTCCAAAAAGTACGAACTTTGTCCCCACGTGCAGTTGCAAACCATAGTCTGGCATTTTTATGGCGGTTTTGGAGCAGTGGCTTCTTCCTTGCTGAGCGGCCTTTCAGGTTATGTCGATTATAGGACTCGTTTTACTGTGGATATAGATACTTTTGTACCTGTTTCCTCCAGCATCTTCACAAGGTCCTTTGCTGTTGTTCTGGGATTGATTTGCACTTTTCGCATCAAAGTACGTTCATCTCTAGGAGACAGAACGTGTCTCCTTCCTGAGCGGTATGACGGCTGCATGGTCCCATGGTGTTTATACTTGTGTACGATTGTTTGTACAGATGAACGTGGTACCTCAGGTGTTTGGAAATTGCTCCCAAGGATGAACCAGACTTGTGGATGTCTACAATTTGTTTTCTGAGGTCTTGGCTGATTTCTTTTGATTTTCCGATGATGTCAAGAAAAGAGGCACTGAGTTTAAAGGTAGGCTTTGAAATACATCCACAGGTACACCTCCTATTGACTCAAATTATGTAAATTAGCCAATCAGAAGCTTCTAAAGCCATGTCATCCTTTTCTGGAATTTTCCAAGCTGTTTAAAGGCACAGTCAACTTAGTGTATGTAAACTTCTGACCCACTGGAATTGTAATAGTGAATTATATGTGAAATAATCTGTCTGTAAACAATTGTTGGATAAATGACTTGTGTCGTGCACAAAGTAGATGTCCTAACCGACTTGCCAAAACTATAGTTTGTTAACAAGACATTTGTAGAGTGGTGGAAAAACAAGTTTTAATAACTCCAATCTAAGTGTATGTAAACTTCCTACTTCAACTGTATGTTAACATTGCCAAAGCAAGTGAAATAGATAATTAACAAAAGTGAAATAAACAATAAAAAATTAACAGTAAACATTAAACTTACAAAAATTACAAAATAATTAAGACATTTAAAATGTAATATTATGCATATATACAGTGTGGTAATGATGTGCAGATAGTTAAAGTACAAAAGAGAAAATAAATAAACATAAATATAGGTTGTAGTTACAATGGTGTTTGTTCTTCACTGGTTGCCCTTTTTGCTACTGTGATGGCACACTGTGGTATTTCACCCAGTAGATATGGGAGTTTATCAAAATTGGATTTGTTTTCTAATTCTTTGTGGGTCTGTGCAATCTGAGGGAAATATGTGTCTCTAATATTGTCATACATTGGGCAGGATGTTAGGAAGTGTCACGGATTTCCTCCTCTTCTTCCGAAGAGGAGAGGCGAGAAGGATCAGAGGACCAATATGCGGCGTGGTATGTGTTCATAGTGAACACTATACAAAAGAGTAACAAAAAAACAATAAACCAAATACGACCGTGAAGCTACAAATGAGACCTGTGCTGACACAAGCCACTAACATAGACAATCACCCACAAACAAACAGTGCAACCCAGGCTACCTAAGTATGATTCTCAATCAGAGACAACTAATGACACCTGCCTCTGATTGAGAACCATACTAGGCCGAAACATAGAAATACCCCAAAACATAGAAAAACAAACATAGACTGCCCACCCAACTCACGCCCTGACCATACTAAATAATGACAAAACAAAGGAAATAAAGGTCAGAACGTGACAGTACCCCCCCCAAAGGTGCGGACTCCGGCCGCAAAACCTTAACCTATAGGGGAGGTTCTGAGTGGGCGTCTGTCCGCGGTGGCGGCTCTGGCGCGGGACGCGGCCCCCACTTCACCATTGTCTTAGTCCGCTTTATTGTCCCCCTCCGTGGCTTTCTAACCATGGCCACCCTTCTCAATGACCCCACTGGACAGAGGGGCAGCTCTGGACAGAGGGGCGGAAGCTCTGGACAGAGGGGCAGAAGCTCTGGACAGAGGGGCAGGGGCTCTGGACAGAGGGGCAGGGGCTCTGGCGCCTCTGGGCTGAGGGGCTCTGGTGCCTCTGGGCTGAGGGGCTCTGGCGCCTCTGGGCTGAGGGGTTCTGGCGCCTCTGGGCTGAGGGGCTCTGGTGCCTCAGACTCCGGCAGCAGCGCCGGACAGGCGGGAGACTCCGGCAGCAGCGCCGGACAGGCGGGAGACTCCGGCAGCAGCGCCGGACAGGCGGGAGACTCTGGCAGCAGCGCCGGACAGACAGGACCACCTGCAGGGAGGAGACAGAGAGACAGCCTGGTGCGTGGGGCTGCCACAGGAACCACCAGGCTGGGGAGACCTTCAGGAGGCTTGGTGTTAGGAGGAGGCACCTGAAGGACCGGGCTGTGGGGGAGCACTGGAGCTCTGGTGCGCAACCTTGTCCAGCCTGGGGAAGTGGTGCCAACTACTCTAGCCCGGACCCTCCAGAGTGCAGGCACAGGTTGAACCGGGCTGTGGGTAAGCACGGGAGATCTAGTGCTTACTACACGCACCTCTCCCTTAGGCTCCACTCCCACATTTGCCCGGCACCAGCGGAGCGCAGGCAGAGGACGCACTGCACCCTCCCAGCGCCCCGGAGACACAGGACGCAGAGCCGGCGCAGGATACCCTGGACCAAAACTGCGTACCGGCGACCAGACCCGCTGAGCAGGCACCATACGCCCTGGCTCGATGCCCACACTCGCATGGCACTTTCGGGGGGATGCCCTATAGCGCACCGGGCTATGGGCACGTACTGGCGACACCGTGCACTTAATCGCATAGCACGGTGCCTGACCAGTAATGCGCTGCTTATAATAAGCACGAGGAGTGAGCTCAGGTCTGCTACCTGGCTTAGTACCACACCTCGTCTGCCCCCCCCCAAAAAATTTTTGGGGCTGCCTCTCGTACCTGTCGCACTGCCGTGCTGCCTCCTCATATCGCCGCCGCTCAGCTTTCGATGCCTCCAGCTCTGCTTTGGGGCGGCGATATTCCCCAGCCTGTGCCCAGGGTCCCTCTCCGTTCAGTATCTCCTCCCATGTCCAGGAGTCCTATGATGCTGGCCGCTGTTGTTGCTGCTGCTGCTGCTGTCGTCGCTGTCTTTTACCACGCCACTTGGTCCTTGGTAGGTGGGTGATTCTGTCTCTGTGTTTTGAACCAGATAGGGCAGTTTTGGGTTTTCACGTTTCTTGTTTTTGTTAGTTTGTTAGTTTGTTCATGTGAAGTGATTTATTAAAACATGAATCAAAATAACCACGCTGCGCTTTGGTCCGCCTCTCCGTCAATGGAAGAAATCCCTTACAGGAAGTGCAGCTCAGTTATCACCTCATTTTGTGGGCAGTGTGCACATAGCCTGTTTTCTCTTGAGATCCAGGTCTGCCTTCGGCGGCCTTTCTCAATAGCAAGGCTATGCTCACTGAGTCTGTACATAGTCAAAGCTTTCCTTAAGTTTGGGTCAGTCACAGGTATTCTGCAACTGTGTACTCTCTGGTTAGGGCCAAATAGCATTCTAGTTTGTGCTGTTTTGTTGTTGTAAATTCTTTCCAATCACTCCATCTCTGTTGGTGTGATATAACTTTCTCTCAATCAAACTTGGCTGTTGTTTATGCATGCTGAGCCTGTGGATCGTTCTCTCACTCAACCTTGACTGTTGTGGTTATACAGGTTCCCAGTAAGAAGGCCACGCTGAGAGATAACCAGCCACAACAACAGGATGACCACGTAGACAGATACCAGGTAGGACCAAACCGTTAGCACTTTGATGCGTATTAAACCTAACCCCTCTCTCCCTCCCACCTCCACCCAACCACCCAACGATACAGCAAAACCCCACCCACTATTGCTACTCCCCTCCCCCACCTAAACAGTCAGTATCGCCATGCACCCCTCCCCCTTGCATCCAAAACCAGCACTCTCTCTCTCTACCCCCCAAACCCACCAGAATGTGTGTTCCACATTCTATAGCAATCTATAGGGAGAACCTGACTGTGTTCCATGTCCTGTGCATTCTAAGGAGGTAGAACCCGACTTTGTGTTCTCTGTTCTGTGTGTTCCTGCAGAGGGAGAACCGTCAGCTGCAGCAGGCCAGTCTGCGTCTGGAGCAGGAGAATGATGTTCTGGCCCACAGACTGATCACCAGCAAGATCTCCCTGAGGACCGACCTGGACCAGGTACACCCCACATCAACCCCACATCACCCCCTAGCCCCCTACTTCCTAGTCACTCCCCTATTCCCCTAGCTCCTAGTCACTCCCCCTATTCCCCTAGCTCCTAGTCACTCCCCCTATTCCCCTAGCTCCTAGTCACTCCCCCTAGCCCCCTAACTCCTAAGCACTCCTCCAGCCCTCTAACTGTAGGCACCTCCCCTACCTCATTTACCCTTTCCCTATGAACAATAACATTTTCTACACTCTTAGAAAAAAGGGTTCTAAAGGGGTTATTCGGCTGTCCCCATAGCACAACCCTTTTTGGTATCCAGGTAGAACCCTGTTTGGTTCCAGTAAGAATTATTTTGGGTTCCATGTAGAACCATTGATGAAAAGGGTTTCACATGGAACCCAAAAGGGTTCTACCTGGACCAAAAGTGTTCTTCAAAGGCTTCTCCTATTGGGACAGCTGAAGAACTGTTTCATGTTCTATACAGCACTGTTTTTTCTTAGAATGTAATGTAATCTAGCCCCTACCTCCTAGATACTACCTCCTAGATACTACCTCCTAGATACTACCTCCTAGATACTACCTCCTAGATACTACCTCCTAGATACTACCTCCTAGATACTACCCTAGAAACTACCCTAGAAACTACCTCCTAGATACTACCCTAGATACTACCCTAGATACTACCCTAGAAACTACCTCCTAGATACTACCCTAGATACTACCCTAGAAACTACCTCCTAGATACTACCCTAGATACTACCTCCTAGATATTACCTCCTAGATACTACCTACTAGATACTACCTCATAGATACTACCCAAGATATTACTCTAGATACTACCCTAGATACAACCTCCTAGATACAACCTCCTAGATACTACCTCCTAGATACTACCTCCTAGATACTACCCTAGATACTACCTCCTAGATACTACCCTAGATATTACTCTAGATACTACCCTAGATACTACCTCCTAGATACTACCCTAGATACTACACTAGCCCCTACCTCCTAGATACTACCTCCTAGATACTATCTCCTAGATACTACCTCCTAGATACTACCTCCTAGATACTACCCTAGAAACTACCTCCTAGATACTACCCTAGATACTACCCTAGATACTACCTCCTAGATACTACCCTAGATACTACCCTAGATACTACCTCCTAGATACTACCCTAGATACTACCCTAGATATTACTCTAGATACTACCGTAGATACTACCTCCTAGATACTACCTCCTAGATACCACCTCCTAGATACCACCTCCTAGATACTACCCTAGATACTACCTCCTAGATACTACCCTAGATATCACTCTAAATACTACCCTAGATACTACCTCCTACATACTACCTCCTAGATACTACCTCCTAGATACTACCTCCTAGATACTACCCTAGATATTACTCTAGATACTACCCTAGATACTACCTCCTAGATACTACCCTAGATACTACACTAGCCCCTACCTCCTAGATACTATCTCCTAGATACTATCTCCTAGATACTACCCTAGATACTACCTCCTAGATACTACCTCCTAGATACTACCCTAGAAACTACCTCCTAGATACTACCCTAGATACTACCCTAGATACTACCTCCTAGATACTACCCTAGATACTACCCTAGATACTACCCTAGATATTACTCTAGATACTACTGTAGATACTACCTCCTAGATACTACCTCCTAGATACCACCTCCTAGATACTACCCTAGATACTACCTCCTAGATACTACCCTAGATATTACTCTAAATACTACCCTAGATACTACCTCCTAGATACTACCTCCTAGATACTACCTCCTAGATACTACCCTAGATATTACTCTAGATACTACCCTAGATACAACCTCCTAGATATTACCTCCTAGATACTACCTCCTAGATACTACCTCCTAGATACTACCTCCTAGATACTACCCTAGATACTACCCTAGATACTACCTCCTAGATACTACCTCCTAGATACTACCCTAGATATTACTCTAGAAACTACCCTAGATACTACCTCCTAGATACTACCTCCTAGATACTACCCTAGATATTACCTCTTAGATACTACCCTAGATACTACCTCCTAGATACTACCTCCTAGATACTACCCTAGATACTACCTCCTAGATACTACCCTAGATACTACACTAGCCCCTACCTCCTAGATACTACCTCCTAGATACTACCTCCTAGATACTACCCTAGATACTACCCTAGACACTACCTCCTAGATACTACCCTAGATACTACCCTAGACACTACCTCCTAGATACTACCCTAGCTCTACCTCCTAGATACTACACTAGCCCCTACCTCCTAGATACTACACTAGATACTACCCTAGCCTATACCTCCTAGATACTACCTCCTAGATACTACACTAGATACTACCCTAGCCCCTACCTCCTAGATACTACCTCCTAGATACTACCTCCTAGATACTACCCTAGATACTACCCTAGCCCCTACCTCCTAGATACTACCTCCTAGAACTACCCTAGATACTACCCTAGACCCTACCACTTAGATACTACCCTAGATACTACCCTAGCCCCTACCTCCTAGATACTACCCTAGCCCCTACATCCTAGATACTACCCTAGATACTACCTCCTAGATACTACCCTAGATACTACCCTAGCCCCTACTGCCTAGATACTACCCTAGATACTACCCTAGATACTATACTAGCCCCTACCGCCTAGATACTACCTCCTAGATACTACCCTAGCCCCTACCTCCTAGATACTACCTCCTAGATACTACCTCCTAGATACTACCCTAGAAACTACCTCCTAGATACTACCCTAGATACTACCTCCTAGATACTACCCTAGCCCCTACCTCCTAGATACTACCTCCTAGATACTACCCTAGCCCCTACCTCCTAGATACTACCTCCTAGATACTACCTCCTAGATACTACCTCCTAGATACTACCCTAGAAACTACCTCCTAGATACTACCCTAGATACTACCTCCAAGATACTACCCTAGCCCCTACCTCCTAGATACTACCCTAGCCCCTATCTCCATAGGCACTTATACGTACAGACAGACAGACAGACTTCTGAGCGTGTTGTTGGGCCCACAGGCGGAGGACAGAGTGGATGAGCTGACCAAAGAGCTGCTGAAGACCAGAAAGAAATGGAAGAATGCAGAGGAAGAGAAGAGAGGGAAGGAGGAGGAGGCTATTCAGGTAATCTCTTCTATTCTATCCATCCGTCCTTTATGTTTCCATACTTTGATGTAAGGTAATAATGTAATATTATATTTATGGTAATAATGTAATGTTATATTATATTTATGGTAATAATGTAATATTGTAATCTATTTATGGTAATAATGTACTATTGTATTCTACTTATGGTAATAATGTAATTCTGCATTCTATTTATGGTAATAATGTAATAATCTATTTACGGTAAAAATGTAATATTATAATCTATTTATGTAATAATGTACTATTGTATTCTACTTATGGTAATAATGTAATACTGCATTCTATTTATGGTAATATTATAATCTATTTACGGTAAAAATGTAATATTATATTCTATTTATGGTAATAATGTAATATTCTACTCTCTTTATGGTAATAATGTAATACTGTATTCTATTTATGGTAATATTGTACTATCTTTATGGTAATAATGTAATACTGTATTCTATTTATGGTAATAATGTAATATTGTATGGTAATAATGTTGTATTATATTTATGGTAATATTGTAATATTGTATTCTATTTATGGTAATAATATTATATTATATTTATGGTAATAATGTAACATTGTATTCCATTTATGGTAATAATGTAATATTATATTTACGGTAATACTGTATTATTAGATTATACTTATGAGTAATAATGAAACATTTCATTCTGTGTATGGACATGTATTTACCATTTCACAGTTGAAGGAGGTGTTAAGGACAAAGCTGGACAAGGCTGATCCAGAGGTGAAGAGGAGCTCAGGCATCATCTCAGACTACAAACAGGTACAGCGCGCGCGCACACACGCGCACACACACACACACACACACACACACACACACACACACACACACACACACACACACACACACACACACACACACACACACACATACACACATACACACACACACATACACACATACACACACACACATACACACACACAACACACACACACACACACACACACACTCACTCCTAATGCTATATTGTTTCCTCTGTCTGTCAGATCTGTTCCCAGCTGACCAGTCGGGTGGAGAGGCAGCAGGCGGCCCACAGAGAGGACCTGGACAAACTCAGGGTGAGGATGAATATGACACCGTCTGATGATGTCACAGTTTGGCAATCACACAGTTTGATGATGTAATTTGTTCTGTATGGATATCACCTCTCACTCTGCATGTTTATAATAAAACACTTTTGAACTGTCTGGTCAAAACCCTCCCACCCTCTCCTCCCTCTCTCAGAATGCTGTGATGGCGTGTTCTCGCTGCCGACAGGCTCTAGATTCTCCAATCATGGAAGGCTCCAGTTCCACAGCCCCGTACCAGAGAAGAATCAGCACCAGAGAACCAGGCCAGCAGAGAGACCAGGAAACAGAACTAGACCAGCAGACGACTGGTACCAGGGAACAAGACCAGGAGAAGGTGTGTCTGAGTGGCCAGGTCACAGAGTTGGAGAAGGAGCTGGCACAGACTAAACTACAGATGGTGGAGGCCAAGTGCAAGATCCAGGTCAGCTCAGAGCACACTACACACTTTATAGTGCACACTACACACTTCATAGTGCACACTACACACTTCATAGTGCACACTACACACTTCATAGTGCACACTACACACTTCATATTGTACATGTTCACAGTACATAGTTCATAGTACACACTCCTTAATGCACGGTACACACGTTTTTGTGGACAGTACACACTCCATAGTGATATATGATGTGTTGTGTTGTCCCCTGTGTAGGAGCTGGAACACCAGAAGGGGGTGCTGCAACGTGATCTCCAGACAGCTAGGAACAGCTGGCTCACTAAGACTATACGGTCAGCCGAAGGGGGTCTGCAGAGCAGCAGCCTACCCAGGGGGAGAGCCTCTGCAATGGGGCGTTCTCTACATGGCCTCCCCCTCTCAGTCTGGAGCTCCAGGAGACTGTCATGGGCCCCCAGGAAGGACCGGGGGGGAGATGTCTGACATGGAAGGGAGGGGGAGAGACAGCAAGAGGACACACTGAGAGTATAGATAATATGTATTGGAATGATTGTACATGTCTCTTGGTGATTGTTTGTTTCTGCATTCTGGTGCCTATTTTGGTTTTATTTGTTATTGTCAAAAACAGATTTGGATACAGGAGTTTTATGTATTGCTTTGGCTCTTAAACTCTTAAAACAAAACTCCAAACTGGTAACACTTGTATGGCACCCAGTCCTCCATTCAAAACGTTTCACTGTGCATTCATTTGTTTATTCGATTTGTTACATACAGCACATCTCTGATCTTGTCAATATCGAGATTTACATTATTTTTTTTACAGTGAAGTAAATCAATAGTCACCATCATTGTAGTACATTCAAGTATATATCCATACTTTTTATGTTTCTACTTTACAGACATTTTCATTAAGTAGTTCTCAGAATCTGTAACAGACAAACCAGTTGACATGTAAAGTCAGCCAGGTCACCCGGGATACAAGTCAGTATTCGACGTCCATCCATATCTGAGGACGTCCAGAGGTGATGTGGAAATCGGCCACTAGGAGGAACGGTGAGCGCTGTTACGTTCAAGTCTGCCTTTGATTCCAAATTTTGGAAGTTTGAATCCAGCGACAAAAAGTTGTTTTTGAGATAATTGTTTTAAGCCTATCCCAAACCTTAACCCTTACATGAACCATTCACAGTTAATGCCTGACTTTAAGATTTCAGAATTAATGCCTAAACCTAACCTTAAACACTTAGAAATGAGACATTTGAGAAACATGGATGAAGGTCTAATTCTGACGTGAGACTGTGAGATCTAGTTGTGTAATGTATAGGTTTACCAAACATGTACGTGATCATCAATTTAAAGCAGTTCGATTAAGTAATAGTAAATAGCCTTTTATTAACAACAGAAAAGAGAAACATATCAAAAGTGAGTATGCATTGTGCACGGCAGTTACGCTGTGGCGAAATCCTGCACGGTAGTGGTACTCTCTCTATTCTACTCTTTTCCTTTTGGCATGGTTAATACCTGCCTGGCGCCCGAACAAAATCTTTATCTTTACCCCTCTAATAAATACCGCTACGTTATATGAACATACACTGCAATGTGAAACATGTATTTCTAGATGAAACACTGATTAAGTTTGGTGAAAATGTGTGATTTTAAGTGTTGTACTTAGTCAATTGAAAATGAGCTTAAAGTTTTGAAACGACTGCCTTTTTGGTGATCGGTTTTGAGTTTTGTACTAAGAGTAGTGAAAATGTACCACATGGCCTACTTATTAAAATTGCACTGAAGCATACAAAAAACTGTAAATCATCTTATAAACAAGGACTTTATTGATCACATTGAATTTCTTTGTACTTAGTCAAAATAGACGAGACAGCAGAGAGCACAGATAAAGGAACAAGTTGGGTAGTGGCTTAAATGACACCCTATTCCCTATAAAGTGCAATACTTTTGACCAAAGCAACATAGGACTGACAAATAGGACTCTGGCCAAAATAGAGCATTATAGGGAATATATTATTTGGGATACAGCCTTTATGTTAGACAACAAACCCTCCATTACACACCAGGGTCCCGTTCAGGACAGGAGAGGGCAACATACTGAAAGTAAAGCTGACATGATTCCTATTTACTTTACATGTCAGAGACACATCTGTTCAACATACAATATTTCTGTCTGAATGTTCCACGATCTGAATGTGCTCCACTGAATGAGGCAAAAGCTTCTGTTCTCTCTCTCCTATTTCTCTCTGCTCCCCTCCCTACACCGTTTATCATTTTCTCTCCTCTTCTCTTCTTACAAACACTTGAGGACATAGAAGTTGCACGTAGTCCCACGCGGACAGCCACACAGTGTTCCGACACGCGCACCTTTGCGAACAGCGCACTGCTCGCCAGCGTCACACTAGGAAACAAACAAACAGTTTGTTATTTCATTGAATGATGATGGTGGTGGTGGCATCTGTCTCCAGACTATGTGATTCTGAAACATCTACACCGGTTTTCCAGAATCAGATTAATCCTAGCAACTCCTGAACTATATATATATTTTTAAACACTGTCAATAGAGAACCTTTATCAAAAGTCCCGTTTTGACCATTTGAAACACGCAATATAAGGCTAGACTCAATGAAGAAGTAAAATGCATGACAGACAGGCTAACTACTTAAAAATAATTGATTGATAATAGGACTTTAAGCACTTTAAAATGATTGATCAGGTCTATTCAGGTCTATTCTTACCGACGGCAGCCAGCCAAGCTTCTTTTCTGATAACGGCATCTGTTTGTTCTTCAGTTTCTCCAGAACTTCTTGTAAAGCTTCAATCTATATGACAGAGAAAAACAAACAAAAATGATAGCCTGATAGCCTATATATATATATTATAGCTAGAAAACAAGTACAAAGAGAGGGATGAATCGACTAAACTATCACATTGACAAGCGCACAAACCAAACAACTTCACAAACATAAAACAATTTAAACTTACCAGATCCTTCTCTTCTTGTGATTTGTGGGGGAACTCTAGAGCGCGAGCCTCAAACTCCAAGGAGGTGTCGTCAGCGAGACAGAGAAATGCGCAGCAGGAGGCTGCGAGGAAAAGCAGTAGAATGCTGGCCATGGTGCTGAAACAACCAGAAGGGATGGAGATACAGCGGGGCTTCTGCAGGTGGTTAGCAGGGGCTTGCTGAACACTGTGACTATGATTCAGGGTGATAGATTCGGGGGCTTGATTTTATAGCGTTTGCTGACATCATACAGCTACTGTAATATGTATGACCACTGACATGAGCGGAGTGACAGAGGTAACCACTGACCGGAGAGGGTCATACGCACGCACATACACGTGCCAGAGGATGTTGTGATGGAGAGGCGTTGTCTGATAGAACACCTCTGTTCACCTCTTTCCAATAATCCCAGGTCACAGCCCCTGGCTGTTGAGACCAATCTTTAATCAGCATCCAATTTCCTCTTGGGTGTGTGTGTATGCCTAACCTCTCATTTGGTGTACACAGTGAGCAGGCCTGAGACTCTACATCACAGGCTAATCTCACCAGACCACTTAAAGAACCCAACTCTCTCCCTATTTCTCTCACACACACACAATACTATTTCCAAGCAAGAATTCTGCTTGGGAATGGTTTAAGTGGGGAGAGTAAAACTGAAAACCATCTGTTATTGGCTGAGAGGTTTGGAACTCTCTTCGTCTATTAACCTTTCTAGCGCAGGCGTTCCGCTAGCGGAACCCCTCGACAACATTCCGCTGAAAAGGCAGCGCACGAAATTCAAAAATATTTTAGAAATATGTAACTTTCACACATTAACAAGTCCAATACAGCAAATGAAAGAAACATCTTGTTAATCTACCCATTGTGTCCGATTTAAAAAAATGCTTAACAGCAAAAGCACAACATCACATGTGGGATCACTGCCAAGTCAAAAAAACACAGCCATTTTCCCAGCCAAAGATAGGAGTCACAAAAAGCAGAAATATAGATAAAATGAATCACTAACCTTTGATGATCTTCATCAGATGACACTCATAGGACATCATGTTACACAATACATGTATGTTTTGTTCGATAATGTGCATATGTATATCCAAAAATCTCAGTTTACATTGGTGCCTTATGTGCAGTAATGTTTTGATTCCAAAACATCCGGTAATTGACAAAAGATACAAGTGTTATTCACAGAATTAAAGATAGACTTGTCCTTAAAACTTGTTATGGCAAGGAGTTCCCTAAAGGGAACACCCCCTCCCATTCAGCTGAAAGGTGGCGCGGGAAATTCAAAAATTTTTATTTCGAAATATTTAACTTTCACACATTAAGTCCAATACGTGCAGTAATGTTTTGATTCCAAAACATCCAGTGATTTTGCAGAAATACTCACAATAAACATTGATAAAAGATGCAAGTGTTATTCACAGAATTAAAGATAAACGTATCCTCTATGCAACCGCTGTGTCAGATTCTTTTTTTAAACTTTACGGAAAAAGAATAATCTGAGAATGGCGCTCAGAACCCAAATTAGCCAAAGAAATAGCAGCCATTTTGGTGTCAACAGAAGCTACAAAAAACACTATAAACATCTATTTCTCTTACACAAATAATATTTTTGGAAAAAATGAACATTTGCTATCTAACTGAGAGTCTCGTCATTGAAAACATCCGAAGTTCTTCAAAGGTAAATGATTTTATTTGAATGCTTTTCTTGTTTTTGTGAAAATGTTGCCTACTGAATGCTAGGCTTAATGCTATGCTAGGCTATCAATACTCTTACACAAATGCTTGTGTAGCTTTGGTTAAAGCATATTTTGAAAATCTGAGATGACATTGTTGTGAACAAAAGGCTAAGCTTGTGTTTCAATATATTTTTTTCATTTCATTTGCAATTTTCATGAATAGGAAACATTGCGTTATGGTAATGAGCTTGAGGCCATGATTATGCTCCCGGATACGGGATTGCTCGACGCTAGAGGTTAATCAATTTACCGCATTGTGATGTCACCATGGAAAGGTGGAACTCCCGTCCCATGCAAACCTGCTGATTAGAAGGTCCTGTGTAGATTATATTTTCAACCAGCAACTATCAGGAAATAACACTGATTTGACAAAATCACACTTTTAGAGGGTTTGTTTCATCCCCGGTTGTTGTAGAATACAGGAGCGCATCCAAACAGCCTATCCGACCACTCGGAGGCGTCCGCACGGTCTTAAACCACACCGTTGCCTCGTTTTGTATCATATTCCAATTATAAAACTGAAGGGGGGGGGGCAGAATGTGGGCAGGACATGTCTTCCCCATCCCCAGTGAAAGTTGAGCCCCTGGTATAATATTATAAAAAACACAGGAAAAACAGAATGTTGACAGCACTGGGCCTTTAAAGTGAACCTATTGATCCAGTGCAAACCTACTGAACCAAAGTAGTCAACACTAGAAAATAAAGATTAGTCAGATATGAAGACAGCTGTGTGTGAGCATGTCTACTTGTGTGTGTGTGTTCTATTTGTCTGAACAGGATTCTTTTCAGATATCAGCGCCTGTTAATATCATTGGAACAAATCTGATATTTACTGAAGTTTATTGGTTGCTGGCGGATTTCATGCCTAATACTTTGAATACACAATTATTGGTGAACTATATTAGCTTATGACCTGAAATTACTTATTTACTTGATGTCATAAATCCATACCGCCAAAATGTGTCTGACAGACTACATTCCAGACACTCTCTTAATTTATCCTGACAGTCTTGTTTGCTTCAACAGTATAAAGACACAGCGCATCAGTTGCAACCTTGCAGGGGAGTCAGTTTCCAATTCCTGTTACTGTAGGATCGTATTTTACTCATTTAGTCACTTTGTCTAGAAATGCACATCTAGATGCCTATTTAACTACAGTAGTAGGCATAAAGGTTAGAATTGTGTCATTTCGGCCTCTTGGCAAAGTTGAGGTATAGTATGTTCCAGCATTTGCTTTGTCTTTTTTGTCCCAGAACTGGGGCCCAGAGTTTTTCCTCTAGTCTATTTCAAAGCAGGAGTTTCTCTCTCTGAGGTAGTGGTACACCAGTAGAATGTAACCTTAGTATGCTATTTATTGCTCATCTTTCCTACGAGGTGTCTGATACCATAGTTCAGGACAGATACCAGGTATGTAGAGGCACAATGCAGACAACCGGTTAAGGAGGATCATTCGTTGTTGTCTTTTGTTGAATGTAATGCAACTTATCGTTTAGACTAAGCATTCTGATTGGTCAAAGGGTGACCAAGCCATGCCAATGCTGACATACCATAACTACATGTAATCCCACCCTACCTTAACTTTAAAATCCTGTGATTGAACAAAGATTTTACCTTTCACAAAAAAAAGACACTTGAGAAAATTCTGATATCAAATTAGCATTGGTTGCTGGTGGACTTCATGCCGAATACTTTGAAGACAATTATTGTTGAAATATATTAGCTTATGACCTGAAGTGAATTATTTACTTGACACTGTTGCTGTTTGCCTCGACAGAGTACAGCACATCAGTTGCAGCACATCAGTTGCAGCCTTGCAGGGGAGTCCGTTTCCAATTCCTGTTACTGTATGCTAGTGTTTTCTACAGGTAGACATTTTGCCTGGATTTAACATCTAGAAGCCTATTTAACTAGTGGGCATAAAGGTTAGAATTGGGCCATTTCGGTTCTCACTTTGGAGCATGGAGGAGGAGGTGTGATGGTGTGGGGGTGCTTTGTTGGTGACACTGTCGGTGATTTACATGTATTTAGAATTCAAGGCACAGTCAACCAGCATGGCTACCACAGCATTATGCAGCGATACGCCATCTCATCTGGTTTGTGCTTAGCGGGACTATAATTTGTTTTTCAACAGGACAATGACCCAACACAACTCCAGGCTGTGTAAGGGCTATTTGACCAAGAAGGAGAGTGATGGAGTGCTGCATCAGATGACCTGGCCTCCACAATCACCAATTGAGATGGTTTGGGATGAGTTGGTCTGCAGAGTGAAGGAAAAGCAGCCAACAAGTGTTCAGCATGTGTGGGAACTCCTTCAAGACTGTTGGAAAAGCATTCAAAGTGAAGATGGTTGAGAGAATGTAAAGATTGTGTAAAGCTGTCATCAAGACAAACCATAGCTACTTTGAAGAATTTAAAATCTAAAATATATTTTCATTTGTTTAACACTTTTTGGGTGACTACATGATTCCATATGTGTTATTTCACAGTTCTGATGTCTTCACTATTATTTTACAATGTAGAAAATAGTAAACTCTTGACTGGTACTGTATGTATATATTTTTTTACTGCTCTTGAGATATAATTACTGTTTGGATAACCTTATTCTTAAAAAAAAAACTCTTTATGCGATGCGCACCGCAGAGAACACCAGAAGAAGAATTATCACTGAATTGGAACTTGAACCGTCGCTGGAAGCTCCGGAACGTGAACCGTCGCTGGAAGCTCCGGAACGTGAACCGTCGCTGGAAGCTCCGGAACGTGAACCGTCGCTGTAAGCTCCGGAACGTGAACCGTCGCTGGAAGCTCCGGAACGTGAACCGTCGCTGGAAGCTCCGGGAACTTGAACCGTCGCTGGAAGCTCCGGGAACTTGAACCGTCGCTGGAAGCTCCGGAACGTGAACCATCGCTGGAAACTCCGGAACTTGAACCGTCGCTGGAGACTCCGGAACGTGAACCGTCGCTGGAAGCTCCGGAACGTGAACCATCGCTGGAAACTCCGGAACTTGAACCGCCGCTGGAGACTCCGGGAACGTGAACCGTCGCTGGGAGCTCCGGAACGTGAACCATCGCTGGAAACTCCGGAACTTGAACCGCCGCTGGAGACTCCGGAACTTGAACCGCCGCTGGAGACTCCGGAACTTGAACCGCCGCTGGAGAACTTGAACCGCCGCTGGAGACTCCGGAACTTGAACCGCCGCTGGAGACTCCGGAACTTGAACCGTCGCTGGAGACTCCGGAACTTGAACCGCCGCTGGAGACTCCGGAACTTGAACCGTCGCTGGAGACTCCGGAACGTGAACCGTCGCTGGGAGCTCCGGAACGTGAACCATCGCTGGAAACTCCGGAACTTGAACCGCCGCTGGAGACTCCGGAACTTGAACCGCCGCTGGAGACTCCGGAACTTGAACCGCCGCTGGAGACTCCGGAACTTGAACCGCCGCTGGAGACTCCGGAACTTGAACCGCCGCTGGAGACTCCGGAACTTGAACCGTCGCTGGAGACTCCGGAACTTGAACCGCCGCTGGAGACTCCGGAACTTGAACCGTCGCTGGAGACTCTGGAACTTGAACCGTCGCTGGAAGCTCCGGGAACTTGAACCGTCGCTGGAAGCTCCGGAACTTGAACCGCCGCTGGAAGCTCGGACGTGAACCGTCGCTGGAAGTAGAACTTGAACCGCCGCTGGAGACTCCGGAACTTGAACCGCCGCTGGAGACTCCGGAACTTGAACCGCCGCTGGAAGCTCCGGGCTGTAGACCGTCGCTGGAGACTCCGGACTGTACACACGCACTGGTAGAGGAGTGCGCGGGGCCAGCACAGGACGTACACGGGCTGAGAAGGCGCACTGGAGGCCTGGTGCATGGAGCCGGCACAGTTGGCACAGTTGGCACCGGACTGATGACAAGCTCTTCAGGGTGAGTGCGGGGAGCCGGCACAGGACGTACCGGGCTGGGGAGGCGCACTGAAGACCTAGTGCGTGTAGCCCCCACAAGTGGCACTGGACTACCCGGGCTGATGAACGGTTCTTCAGCACGCCTGCGCTGCAGCATACTCCTCGCCAACACCTCTCTCCGGTATCCCTCATTAAACTCCTCTATCGACTGCCAGATGGTCTCTGGCTCTCTCCTCTGCTCAGCCGACCACCCCTTCCAGATTCCTTGGCGACTCCCTCCAAGGAAGGGTCTCCATCCTCCCAGAATCTCCTCCCATGTCCAACTCACTTTTGCCTCCATAGCACGCAGCTTGGTCCTTGTGTGTTGGGATATTCTGTAACGATCGTCGATAGGAATGGACCAAGGCACAGCGTGAGTTGAGTTCCACATACTTTATTACACAGTGAAACTACCAAAAACAATAAACATAACACGAATGTGAAAGCCATAGTGCACAAAACACTTACACAAACAATATCCCACAAAACAGGTGGGAACAAAGTACAACTTAAGTATGATCCCCAATTAAAGACAACGGTAATCAGCTGCCTCTAATTGGGAACCATACTAAAACACCAACATAGAAATATGACGACTAGAACATCACCGAGTCACACCCTGACCTAAAGCACCACAGAGAACCCCGAGGGCTCTATATGGTCAGGGCGTGACAAAGGCAGCGTCCATGGATACTCGACTTCAGCAACCTCTGCAACTGCCAGGGACCCAAGGCTGGGTTTGTTTACAGAGGTTACATCAGTAAGGACTACGCCCAGACTGGACAGGTGATCAATGATGATAAGGCCTTTCTCTACAGCATCACTGACCAGAGAGAAAAGTCACTACGTCAATTAAATGTATTTACAAAGCCCTTTTTACATCAGCCGATGTCAGTGCTGTACAGAAACCCAGGTCTAAAACCCCAAACAACAAGAAATGCAGATGTAGAAGCACGGTGGCTAGGAAAAACTTCCTAGAAAGGCAGGAACCTAGGAAGAAACCTAGAGAGGAACCAGGCTCTGAGGGGTGACCAGTCCTCTTCTGGCTGTGCCGGGTGGAGATTGAACATCTTGGCCATGTTCTGTTATAAACGTTTATAGATGACCAGCAGGGTCAAATAATACTAATCACAGTGGTTGTAGATGGTGTAACAGTTCAGCACCTCAGGAGTAAATGTCAGTTGACTTTTCAAAGCCAAGCATTCAGAGTTAGAGACAGCAGGTACAGTAGAGAGAGAGTCAAAAACAGCAGGTCCGGGACAAGGTAGCATGTCCGGTGAACAGCTCAGGGTTCCATAGCCGCTGGTAGAACAGTTGAAACTGGGGCAGCAGCACGACCGGGTGGACTGGGGATAGCAAGGAGTCATCAGGCCAGATAGTCCTGAGGCATGGTCCCAGGACTATGCCTTTTCTCTAGCCCCCTGACAAACTATTGCAGCATAGATACTGGAGGCTGAGACAGGAGGGGTCGGATGACACTGTGGCTGCGTCCGACAATACCCCCGATGGCCAGTATGGTTTCACAGATAGAAAACATGGTCTTAATGTTGGTGTCTTGTGGTTTCTGAATGGCAATAAAGCACAGGTCAGTTGTATAACAGGAAATCATTACAAAGTCAATGCTGCAGGGATGCATGGCAACGACCTGGTGTTGACAGAGTGTGAGGTCCACAGAGTGGCTAGGCTACCCTGCCGCCCCATTTTAACCCCATTTCTGTCCATACAAAGTTAATAGATCATCTGGCAAAGGCCTGGAGAAACGCACTTTGGACGTCTGAGTAAATATTACTGTCTTTGAACCTAACCACACACATGCCTGCACACCACATACCAAAAATACATTAATTCAATTATTATTTTTTTAAATGTAGGAATAAAGAACAATTGAAGTAGAACATCCAGAACTATAGGCTTGAGGTAAAATCAGTGGCCCAGGCCAGTGTTCTGTTGGTGGGTCAGGTTTGGGCTGGCATGTCCAGCTTCTTCAATACCATCAACATGCAAGGCCATCGCTGGCAGTGCAGACAGAAGCCTCACCACACTGGGTATGAGTGCGTGCGTGTGTGCGCACAATGGTCAAAGGGCGCCAGAGTCGAGCCAATGTTGACAATATACCTTAACTAGATAGAATCCCACACTACTTTAACTTTGATATCCTGTGGTTGAACAAATCTATTATTTTACCTTTCACAATACAAGAAACTTGAATGTTCTGATATCGAAGTAGCAAGACGTGAGGCTTTCCTATTTAACAAGTTCACCCTAGAATGTAGGTCCAGTTCTGGAAGATCGCTGACTCATAATTCTGTCTCTGTCACTTACAGTTTAACCCAATGGCTCCCTTGCAGCCGGATGTACCTGGATAACGCAAGCATGCTACTCTGAATGACCAGATCCACTGTGTGGTGTACGTTATGAACGCCAGCAAAGTTTCTCAGATGTCTGCTAAGATGATGGACAAGTTGGCTGCTATCTGCAAGAAGACCATTCAGATGTCTGAGTGAATAAAGCCCTTAGTACCTTTTTGCTTTTATTATAGTTTCATAATGCTTTATGACCACAAGGTGCTCCTTTTTATAAGATAATCTACCACTTCAAAAGCAGGTATTTTAAGTAGTGTACAGTGCCTTCGGAAAATATTCAGACCCCTTGAATTTTTTTCACATTTTGTTAGGTAAATGTGATATTTTATAAATTAGCCAACATTTCTAAAAACCTGTTTTCTGCTTTGTCATTATTGTATATTTTGTGTAGATTGATGATTTAATTTTAGATAACATTTACAGCCTTCTTCTAAAATGTATTACATTGTTTTTCCCCCTCATGAATCTACACAAAATACCCCACAATGACAAAGCAGAAACAGGTTTTTAGACATTTTTGCTAATTTATACAAAATAAAAAACAGAAAAATCACATTCAGACCCTTTACTCAGTACTTTGTTAAAGCACCGTTGGCAGCGAATATAGCCTTGAGTCTTCTTGGGTATGTGTAATACATTTGCAAAATTTTCTAAAAGCCTGTTTTCACTCTGTCATCATGGGGTATTGTGTGTAGATTGCTGAGGATTTAAAAACCTTTTTTTTAAAATAAATTTTAGAATAATGCTGTAATGTAACAAACGGTCAAGGGGTGTGAACAGTTTCCGAAGGCACTGTATATCCTTTTCAGACCCTCCTATGTCAGCGTGAAACATTACATGAAATGCATTGTTCCCCATATGCAATCCTCCCGAGAGTCATTATTTCCCACTGCATGTTGATCCCGGGCATTCCCCAGCTGGTACTGTTGACCAAAGTGGACAAGGCCTGCAGAATGTTTACCTCAGCCACTACATAAAGAGGAAGGTGAGGTGTTTACTCATTGCATGCAACTGCATTGCTGTTAAAGATACACAAAGTGCTAATTGGCTAAGTTAAAGGAATAGTTCCCTCAAATTACATCGGTTTTCTTACCCTGTAAGCAGTCTATAGACAAGGTATGACCTCAATCCATGCTTCGGTTTAGTTTCCCTGGCACAGTTTCCAAATGCATCTGTGGCACAGAACCCATTTAGCATTTGTGGCATAAATCCCATTCAAGTCATGGGACCTATATTAGCATTTTTCGCGCATCATGCTCAAATCATCTATAAGTGACCTTCTTGAGCTTCACAATCAATTTGAGATACTTTTGGATGATTTGGACATGAGTGAAACGGTCCAATGACTTGAATGGGATTTGTGCCACAAATGCTAAAATGTTAGCATTTATAAATCGTGCCAGGGAAATAAAACCAACACATCGATTGCTGTCATACCTTGTCCATAGACTGCTAACAGGGTAAGGAAACCAATGTAGAATTTTATTTGGGCAAACTATCCCTTTAAGAAATTGCTAAATGTGTTTACAGACCCACGAGTTAAGTGCGTCCCTGAATATTCCTGTGTCTTGTATTCTGCCAGTGAACAACTACAGCCAGGAGTGTGAGCAGGATCAGGACATAGATATCCTGCTGCTCAGTCTGAACCAGATGTTGAACTACGCTGACAGCTTCTTCAAAAACCAGCTAGAGAAGCAGGAAGAGCTGCACCCATCTAAACCCCGGCCCCGCCCCAAACCTGAGCCAACAGGTATTGTACATGCACACAATATAGTGATTATTGTGGATAGCCAGATTAGTTAGATTTAAAATGTTTACTTGCTTTGCTTAGAATGACTATTTCCCTAATAATCCTGTTTGCATGGACACATCTGAAATCAGGCTACCTGATGGCACACTGATAAATGCAGAAAATTTGGCCGTTCTCTGCTGCCAATGACTGGAACGAATTGCAAAAATCACTGAAACTGGAGACTCATATCTGCACGCCTCCAACTCAATCATCAAGTTTGCGGACGACACAACAGTGGTAGGCTTGATTACCAACAACGACGAGACGGCCTACAGGGAGGAGGTGAGGGCCCTCGGAGTGTGGTGTCAGGAAAATAACCTCACACTCAACGTCAACAAAACTAAGGAGATGATTGTGGACTTCAGGAAACAGCAGAGGGAACACCCCCATCCACATCGATGGAACAGTAGTGGAGAGGGTAGCAAGTTTTAAGTTCCTCGGCATACACATCACAGACAAACTGAATTGGTCCACTCACACAGACAGCATCGTGAGGAAGGCGCAGCAGCGCCTCTTCAACCTCAGGAGGCTGAAGAAATTCGGCTTGTCACCAAAAGCACTCACAAACTTCTACAGATGCACAATCGAGAGCATCCTGGCGGGCTGTATCACCGCCTGGTATGGCAACTGCACCGCCCTCAACCGTAAGGCTCTCCAGAGGGTAGTGAGGTCTGCACAACGCATCACCGGGGGCAAACTACCTGCCCTCCAGGACACCTACACCACCCGATGCTACAGGAAGGCCATAAAGATCATCAAGGACATCAACCACCCGAGCCACTGCCTGTTCACCCCGCTGTCATCCAGAAGGCGAGGTCAGTACAGGTGCATCAAAGCTGGGACCGAGAGACTGAAAAACAGCTTCTATCTCAAGGCCATCAGACTGTTAAACAGCCACCACTAACATTGAGTGGCTACTGCCAACACACTGTCAATGACACTGACTCTACTCCAGCCACTTTAATCATGGGAATTGATGGGAAATGATGTAAATATATCACTAGCCACTTTAAACAATGCTACCTTATATAATGTTACTTACCCTACATTGTTCATCTCATATGCATACGTTGATACTGTACTCTATATCATCGACTGCATCCTTATGTAATACATGTATCACTAGCCACTTTAACTATGCCACTTGGTTTACATACTTATCTCATATGTATATACTGTACTCGATATCATCTACTGTATCTTGCCTATGCTGCTCTGTACCATCACTCATTCATATATCCTTATGTACATATTCTTTATCCCCTTACACTGTGTATAAGACAGTAGTTTTTTTTGGAATTGTTAGTTAGATTACTTGCTCGTTATTACTGCATTGTCGGAACTAGAAGCACAAGCATTTCGCTACACTCGCATTAACATCTGCTAACCATGTGTATGTGACAAATAAAATTTGATTTGATTTGATTTAAGTATCAGCTATCAGAGCAGCTTACAGATCATTGCACCTGTACATAGCCCATCTGTAAATAGCCCATCCAACTACCTCATCCCCATATTGTTATTTATTTTATTTATATATATATATATCATTTTGCTCCTTTGCACCCCAGTATCTCTACTTGCACATTCATCTTCTGCACATCTATCACTCCAGTGTTTATTTGCGAAATTGTAATTATTTTCCACTACGGCCTATTTATTGCCTTACCTCCCTAATCTTACTTCATTTGCACACACTGTATATAGACTTTTCTATTGTGTTATTGACTGTACATTTGTTTATTCCATGTGTAACTCTGTTGTTGTTTGTGTCGCACTGCTTTGCTTAATCTTGGCCAGGTCGTAGTTGTAAATGAGAACTTATTCTCAACGGCCTACCTGGTTAAATAAAGGTGAAATTTTAAAAAATAGGCATAGTTCATAGGATTGGTTCTGGCATGTGTCTGGCACTGTCTCCTATCTTAACTTCTAGAATATATTCTGGGTGTTCTGCCAGATGGTCCTAAGGAGGGGCTCATGTCACCCCCCTCATATCTTTACCAATCACAGGCAGGAACCAAGGATTACTTATGACACTAAGACAAGATGAACATTTTCAAGGCTATCTCTTCACAAGATAACATTTTCCGTCACGCTATTTTCATGATTCAAGACATGATCAACATTATTGTTACTGATTCATGTTCTTACCGTTCTCCTTACATATTTAATTAAAATGATTTACTGTTTTAAAATGGTTTGCTGTTTGTACCGGACTGCATCTCCACATGTCTCTTATGTTGGATGTCTCTCTCTGTCTTTCTTAAAGTTTGGACAACTGTAGAGCAAGTGTGAGTGAGTCAGGCCCTAGATATGCAACAGATATTTATTCCGCATTTAGTTCTTTTCTATGAAAATGCTGTATTGAACAAAGTACAATGAGCAGTATACAGTTGAATGTCTTATCTGACCAATAGCAGTACAGACTCTACAGAGAAGTGTTGGTAGACAACCTTACAATACGACATACACATATTGTATCTAATTACAATATACAGTACACTAAGTGGACAAAACATTAAGAACACCTCTTTCCATGACAGACTGACCAGGTGAAGCCGGGTGAAAGCTATGATCCCTTATTGATGTCACTTGTTAAATCCACTTCAATCTTTGCCGATGAAGGGGAGGACACAGGTTAAAGATAGATTGTTAAACCTTGAGACATGTATTGTGTATGTGTGCCATTCAGATTGTGGGCAAGACAAAATACTTAAGTGCCTTTGAACAGGGTATGGTACTAGGTGGCAGGCACACCGGTTTGTGTCAAGAACTGAAACACTGCTGCGTTTTTCACACTCAACAGTTTCCCGTGTGTATCAAGAAAAGTCCTCCACGCAAACGACATCAATATTAGCAAGGTGTTCCTAATGTTTGCTATACTCAGTGTAAATCGTAACTGGGAAAAGTCAGAATGGAATCGCCTCAGAGAATTAAGATAAAAATGTTTATAAAGCCGTAACTAAAAGTTGCTATTTTAACACATCCAGGATCAGTGTATTCCCCTTAATCCTAAGCGTACCCACTAGAAGGTAAACCCAAAACTGACTTCAGATCAGTATCACACACACACACCCCTAGTCACTCAGACTGTTCTCCATCCTGATAGATGTCATCAAAGTAGTTGTTAGAGTAGCGAAGCATCTGGACCACGGCAGTGAGCAGGAGGATGTCTGTGTGGACGTCCAGCTCAAACTCACGACTGTAGTTCTTCACTGGCAGGACACAGGACTGGGACACACCCAGACACACACTCACCTCACGGGTCTGAAACAAACACACACACACACGACTGTAGTTCTTCACTGGCAGGACACAGGACTGGGACACACCCAGACACACACTCACCTCACGGGTCTGAAACAAACACACACACACACGACTGTAGTTCTTCACTGGCAGGACACAGGACTGGGACACACCCAGACACACACTCACCTCACGTGTCTGAAACACACACACACACACACCTCATGGGTCTGAAACAAACACACACACCCAGACACACACTCTCCTCACGGGTCTGAAACAAAACACACACACACACGACTGTAGTTCTTCACTGGCAGGACACAGGACTGGGACACACCCAGACACACACTCACCTCACATGTCTGAAACACACACACACACCTCACGGGTCTGAAACAAACACACACACACCCAGACACACACTCACCTCGCGGGTCTGAAACACACACACACACACACCCAGACATATCCAGACACACACTCACCTCGCGGGTCTGAACACACACACACACACACACACCCAGACACACACTCACCTCACGGGTCTGAAACAAACACACACACACACCCAGACACACACTCACCTCGTGGGTCTGAAACACACACACACACACCCAGACACATCCAGACACACACTCACCTCGCGGGTCTGAAACACACACACACACACACAAGGTTGTAGTTAAATAAACATGGTGTACTATGTGAGAATAGGGTTCCAGACTCAGCCATGCACTCACCATCCTCTCTATGTAGTGGCTGAGGTAGATGTTGGTCAGGTCTTCTCTCACTAGAGGACAGGCCTCATCCACCTTAGTAAGCAGGACCAGCTGGGCAACACCTAGTGACACAACACCAGGGTTGGGTAGTTACTTTCTAAATGTAATCCGTTAGTTACTAGTTACTTGTCCAAAATTGTAATCAGTAATGTAACTTTTGGATTACTCAAATTACATTGCGTTACTTTTAAATGACTTTGCCCTTAAGAGGCATTAGAAGAAGACAAAAATTTATGTTACCAATTGAACGACAACAATTGCAGGATAAATCAATGTTAAAGTTTGCTGGCCATATATGGATGTTACATTTTACTTTATGGGTTGGTTATGTAGGCTTCTTCTAACCCATCGCTTTCTACTACATATAATAATATGATTAAATGATATCTTTACATTAATATGTATATAATTTACAAGTCCAAAAATGGATGTAGCAACTACAGATTCCCCCTTTAAGTCTATCAAATACATACGAGTTTGAGCATGTGTTCATTTTTTATCAGCATGAATTAGATTAAGCAATAAAAGACCCACTTTTATTCCATAGGCTGGGATCCGCACTGTGCAGCTGTTGCAAGAGAGCATTTTTCACTGGCTGTCCACTGGTTTCAAAAACAATGAATGGGTAGGCAGCTTAAACTTCTTGAATTGAACAATTTCTGGGTTCAAAAATACGTTTAGATTTGTGAACAGCCATCCACAACAACCACAACACGTCAGGTGCAAATAGCTAAATGAGAGAGCAGCAGTGTGATTCACATCAATGCGCTGTGTAGATATCAATAATAAGTGATATCCGTTTGCAGTAGACGACACCACTGCTGTCGTCCTTACCTCCAAGTGTTTATTCAAGTTGGATCATCTTTGGATGCTGACAGCAGTCGCACCATTGGAAGACACAGCTTGGACTATAGCCTAGAAAAGCCCATTCCTGCTCTTATCCCGTGATCCATCAAACCCATTTGGTGTGTCATCATAGTGGTCTCTGATTTATGGTCAGACTTGCTCAGGTGGAACAGACTTAAACTTGCGCCTTTTTTCAATGCTGATTTGAATGTCATTGAGAAAACAGAGAGGAGTATAATATATATTTTTCGCAAACATCCTTTCTGAATGTAAAAGTAATCATTGAAGTAATCATCTAGTTTTCAAAAGTATCTGTAATCTGATTACAATATTTTTGCTGGTAATGTAACAGATTACAGTTAGCTGTTTTTGTAATCCCTTACATGTAACGGAATACATGTAATCTGTTACTCCCCAACCTTACACAACACACACATGTTAACACACACACACAGACACGCACAGACACGTAAACACACACGCACACTCATTTCCTTCCTTACCCACCTTGTTGATCCCCTTGCGGATGGCGGCGAGCTTGTCCACCATTTTAGCAGAGAGCAGAGTGACCTTGCAGGCATCCAGTACGTAGACCACACAGTGGATCGTGTCCTTCAGGATGGGCGACTTACAGAACCCAACACCATCCGTCTGGACAGACATGGACGGGTTGAACTGGGGGAGAGAAACAGGACATCAGCCCCCAAGATATATATACTACTGCTTCTGCTACTGTACTATCAAGCACAAGCTTTCCCTACCGTGAGGCTGGTGCTACTTTAAGTCAGAGGACAGGCTCATTGTAATGACTGGAATGATTGGTATCAAACACATGAAATCCTCTTGTTGATAGAATGAATAGAAATGTATCTTCCCCCACTGCTATCATTTGCCAGTTTTACTCACCTGGTACCGGTCCTGTACGTGGCCCTTCAGGATACTGTTGATGTCGTCTATATCCAGCCCTGCGCTGGGTCCTTCCTCCAGACCCATGGTGTCACACAGGACCAGAGGGAGAGCCTTCCCACCCTGCTCTGCCTTGATGCTGTAGGTACGGAACTACAGAGAGAGAGAGAGAGTTAGAATGTCAAGTCCTGTACAATAGTGAGGCTCCAGAGGTTTTGTCTAATTTCAGCCAGTAGTTTTGAAAGTGGTGCTCACGAGCCAAAACGGGTCCCCGAACATTAGGCGCAATTGTGTACTACATCATCCATTTTGTAAGATATGTTATGGATTCCATTTCGTATGATATGTTATGGATTCCATTTTGTACAATATGTTTTGTAAGTGCTTAAAGGGCAATTCCACGAATTTTCAACCTCATGTTCATTATCTCCAGCGCAATGTGAAAACAACACATTTCTTTGTTTTGTAGAAAAAAATATAAAGTTAAAAATGTATACTTGTTCTATATAATTGTTCTGTTTTAATTGTTTTTTCTCTTTTGTTGGTTGGGTGGTGGTTTTCGGTTGGAGGGGGACGTTGGTTGGGGTGGGTTTCAGGAGGGGACAGTGTAGGGGTGGGGGGGTCTTGGATGTTTGAGGGTAGAACTATGGGGGGGATCTTGGATGGTTTGTGGCCTGGGAGATGGGAACTTGGGCCGATGACCTAGAGATCATTGGTTCGGGTCTCTGATTCGACTTGGTGGGAGATCTGTCGATGTGCCATTGGACGGGGTGCTTGACCCTGGTTGCTCCTGTGGGCCACTCTGGATGGGCGTGCCTGCTAGATGGCTGAACGTAATGTAAATGTCGAGCAGCTTCACTGCAGATAGAGTGTATGTTTTAAAATTCTATAAAAAAAACGAAAAAATTATAAATTGAATAAAGTTCTACCCAATGACATCATCAAAAGTAAAAAATTAAAAAAATAAACAGTGATTTTCATACACAAAACTCAAACACAAAACTCATCACAGAGAAGTATTTTTTGTAGAACATTTATTTTATCTTTTTAACCATAGATTATAGAAACACGCCGTTTTCCCATAAGTAGACACTGATATGGTGCTGGAGATAATGAATATGGTGTGAAAAGTGGCGGCCTGCCCTTTAAGATCCCGGCCTGTATCTTTAAGCCACACACAATCATGTGCGCACAAACATAGTACTGTACCTGTGTGGTGAGGCTGGTGCCAGCGCTGCCGGTGTTAGCCTGCCCGGTAACATGTCCTTTGAAGACAGAGTTGATGGAGTTGAAGAAGCTGGACTTGCCGGCCCCGACCGGACCCACCAGCAGAACTCTGACCTGGACCACAGACTTTACCTCAGGCTTATAGTTCTTGATATAGTCCATCAGGCGTTCCTTGGTGCTGTTAATGATAGAGATGGATGGAGAAAGGAAGAGAGAGAGATGGGTGACAGACTGGATTCATTAATTTAAGTCTGTTCACTGGAACAGCAGAAGTGGTACTAGATGCATCACTAGTTGCACAGTATTATGATTTTTGTACCGCTTTTGAGAGTTAACATACCCATATCCTTCCAAGTCAATTTTCCTCCAAGGAGTCTCCAGAAGGCCTACACACTCTGCCAGAAATTGAGACAAACAACAAAACAATCGGATTTAATCAATACACTAATTGCTTAACCTGGCCTTCTGACTGGTTAGAATATTTTGCCATATTGGTTACATGTATCCAATCGTTTCAGATATGCCTAGGGAGTAGGGGCTATAAAGGACCACTCACCTTCCACTCTGTACACCTCACACTCTGTCAGCTGCAGGTCATTGCCATGCATCTCTTCTGCTTCAAAGGTGTAGCTGTTCCCTGCAACAATTTGAACTGTAGCGGTGCTATTATTAAGAAACCACATGGCACCAACATTAAGACCATAGGCTCCGTCTGTGAAACCATACTGGCCATCGGTACTGGACACACGCAGTGGCTTTTCTCTCTGGTCAGTGATGCTGTAGAGAAAGGCCTTATCATCGTTGATCACCTGTCCAGTCTGGGCGTAGTCCTTACTGATGTAACCTCCGAAAACAAACCCAGCCTTGTTGTAGGCCACAAGTACGGTGGGTCCCTGGCCATCACAGCGGCTGTGGAAGGCTATATTCATGTAGCCATGGACACTGGCTTTGAGCAGAACAAAATATAATAGAAAAGTACTTTATTACCTTTTACTGAACCAATCACTTTGTTCTGCCTGCATTGCAGGTATCTGGCCTGAGAATAAAATTAATCCCATAAAATATCATGAAAATAAAGATTCCATTAAAATGAAGTCCATTGTTCCGACAAACCTTTGTAGAGCAGGTGGAGTCTGACATGGCCGAACAGAGACAGCAGCTTCTTCTCCTGTCCTACTGACAGACTGGACTTCACAACACTCATGACGTCTCCAAGGAACTGAGGTAGAAAGACCAGCAATAAATAGTAACAGAAACCCATCATACTGATGAACCTCACCTCGCTGTATAGACACGCACCGAGGAATGAGCGAAAGGCATATAAAGAGAAGACAACAACCTGTCATATTTCCACAGACGCTGCCCCACAGATATCTGTTAGAATTGCTTATTTGAAGCGCTTTCTTTAGACTTGTCATGATGGTGATGAAGTTCTTACCGTTTGTAACTGATGATCGTGGAAATATAACTCCTTATAATGCAAATCACAACATAATCGACCACAAAATCCAGGTCGTTGCTGCGCCACCATAAAAAAGGCGTACAGTAGGTGTGGCTTATCTTTTCTTAAAATAGACATGTACTTTGACTCACTCAACCTGCTTTTACTCAAATACGGGAAAGGACGGGTAGTGTGAGATTGATGGAGCTCTGCTGGCACGCCAGGTGGGTGCGGTTATTTTAGCAGCATACTACAACGTACAGCCCCGGGGGAGGGACTGCACCTTACACGGCCTGTAGTCTTCCCTCCACAAGTCATGTCAGGAAATCGGGGGCTTCTACAGTAGGGTAGAAGATGGCTTAGAAACAAAACATAATGCTATTTCATTGACAATGAGTTGAAATTCTATCTGAGGCTAGAGAAGCTTCTATGGTCACTTTCAAATTACCTGTTGTTTTTTTTTGTGTGTGTGTGTGTGTGTGTGTGTGTGTGTGTGTGTGTGTGTGTGTGTGTGTGTGTGTGTGTGTGTGTGTGTGTGTGTGTGTGTGTGTGTGTGTGTGTGTGTAAGAAGATAAGGAGCAGGTCAGAACAACACAGGCGTTATTATCATATTTTTTATTACTGTTGTCTACTTTTCAACATCATCTTTTTTTAACAGCAATATCCACAAAAATATGAACAGTAAAGTCTTAACAGTAAAGTATTTAACTGTAAAATATGAACAGTAAAGTATTTAACTGTAAAATATGAACAGTAAAGTATTTAACTGTAAAATATGAACAGTAAAGTATTTAACTGTAAAATATGAACAGTAAAGTATTTAACTGTAAAATATGAACAGTAAAGTCTTAACAGTAAAGTATTTAACTGTAAAGTCTTAACAGTAAAGTATTTAACTGTAAAATATGAACAGTAAAGTCTAAACAGGAAAGTATTTAACTGTAAAATATGAACAGTAAAGTCTTAACAGTAAAGTATTTAACTGTAAAATATGAACAGTAAAGTCTGAACAGTAAAGTATTTAACTGTAAAATATGAACAGTAAAGTCTTAACAGTAAAGTATTTAACTGTAAAATATGAACAGTAAAGTCTTAACAGTAAAGTATTTAACTGTAAAATATGAACAGTAAATTATTTAACTGTAAAATATGAACAGTAAAGTATTTAACTGTAAAATATGAACAGTGTGCAAGAAAACATGAGTTATGGCACATCAGAGCGACCAGATACAAAAAATAGATATTACATTTCCTTCATAATCTATAACTGATCATTCACAATTAATCAAGGCAAAAAGATACGGTAATGCTTGACTTTACAGTCCTGTCCCAGCCGGAAGGAACACATTGTGGTAACAATGGGGACTTTCAACCTGGGACCAAATAGTCCTCGCTTGCAACGAAACACATGTTTTTACCATGTTATTCATAAGCAAATACCAAGTTAACTTAAAGGAGACTGTAAAACAAAGTGTTACCAGAGATACATACTGTATATGCATACACAGGAGATTAAAACACAATGATGAGTCCAGGTAAAACTGACCCGAGACCAGTGTCTAGGGACAGAAATTAGTTTTAGGGTTCTAGCGTTCTGCTCTGGGTAAGATCTAGGATCAGATTCCATTCCCCAAATCCTGACAATCTTTAGGGGGAGAAAACTTGAAACGGACCTAGATCAGCTATAGTGAATGATGTGGGAATGGGAGCACCACAAGACTTCCATTCTAGAGCTTTGTGTCCTCTTTTAAGACTGTTCACTCAAATACTCTCAACTATTCTTAAGTCTAGGGCTAGAATGTTGTTCCTGACCATGTGACTTGACCAGGTAAAACTCCTGGTCCTAACCAGCATACAACACAATACACCACAACAAGGCAAACCATCAATCAACCAATCAATCAATCAAGCATAACTGTCCATGGAATGAATGAATTAAGAAATAGCAAGATTGTCCCTCAGATAATCAATTGTAAAAGACATTAGGAAAATGTGTGTGTGTGTGTGTGTGTGTGTGTGTGTGTGTGTGTGTGTGTGTGTGTGTGTGTGTGTGTGTGTGTGTGTGTGTGAGAGAGAGAGAGAGACAGTGTTTTAATGGTTCAGGTTTGTTTCTCACAGAGCTGTGCCTGTGTATAAGACGCTATGCTACGAATACGGCCATGCTTTGTAGATGTGGTTGGCTCCCCATTTAGTCACTAGGGGATTGTGTGTGTGTGTGTGTGTGTGTGTGTGTGTGTGTGTGTGTGTGTGTGTGTGTGTGTGTGTGTGTGTGTGTGTGTGTGTGTGTGTGTGTGAGCGTGTGAGTGGGCGTGTGTGTGTGAGCGTGTGCGTGTGTGAGTGTGCGTGTGTGTGAGCGTGTGAGTGTGTGTGTATGTGTGTGTGAACCTGTCCCAAGCTGAATGAGGAAACAAACAGACTAAATTCTGACAGAAGGGAAACATTTACGCAAAAATGGAACGTCCACAGAAAAGATTCTGCAACAGGCTGACATTCAATTAAAGCGCTTTTTTTATGGAAAAAGTTTGATGCACTTTGATTGATTTCTGGCCTAAGTTTTATCTTACAAACACTGTACAGTTCGATAATAATACTCGACTGACCTGCTTCCATTTAGAAAGAAACTCAAACCAAACCCCAAAAAGCTACTCTCAAAACGTATCACTTCTGCACTTAAAGAAAGTTTATACACTTTTATTTTTATTTTCTCTAGCATCTTTTAAATTTTTTACAATCAAGTTTGGTTTGGGAGTAGAGAAATGGGTCTGTGGAGGTGGGGAGACGGGACAACACTTTGTAATTGGCTCTTGTTCCTCAATAAAACACATGATGAGCCAATAAGCAAAGCCCATAATGTGATGCTTGCTCTCATTGGCAGAACTAGTGAATTCTATAACCACTGATATAGGATAAGATATTTGTACACCCCCTTATGGTTCAAGTTAAGATTGGGGATGATAATCTGATCCTAGATCTGTGGTTAAGGTAAACTTTTGCCTCAAGTGTAAAGTTAAGAAGTGAATGGAAACCTACAGTATCTGCTAAGTGTATGGCAATAAATGGACAAAATATCGAAACAATAATTAATAAAAAAACATATATATATACTTCTGGTGTTAAAAACTTGAACACAGTTAACCTCTCAGTACTTGGCAATACTCAAGATAAAAGTTTCATTAGGCTTCGTTTACACAGGCAGCACAATTCGGATCTTTTGCCCAATTATTGGAAAAAGAGCTGATCTGATTGGTCAAAATACCAATTAGTGGACAAAGATCTGAATTAGGCTGCCTGTGGCAGCCTTTTAGACACAGATCTAGTATCAGATGACCCTCCCTAAATCCTAACCTTTACCATTAGAGGGAAAACACAAGACTGATCTTAGATCAGTGTCTATGAGCAACTTACTCCACAAGACGACACAGCTGGAGTTTTGGCCTATAGAAAACCCACTGACCAAGAAATCAAAATCAAAGCAGAAACACTTTTGATCGATAACCGTCGCTAGAGTGGGGGAGTATGTAGCCTATACTTTAGCTCAGTGGGCTAACACAGTCTTGTGGCATTGCAGATGATCCGGGTTTAAACCCAGTGGGTACATATGCAGCATGTACCAACCTGCTCAGTGTTTACAATGCTATGTTCACAAAAACACAATGTCTTGTGGAAACACTGACATTACCGTTGACCCAAGGTTTCAGGACGGGGCCATCCCCATTGTGATACTTAGCAAGTCAGTGGCAAGTCAGCCACTATATGGCTAACAAACACACCGCGTATAGCCACGGTGCTTTAGTGATGGGTAACCATGCCTGGGACCTGAAGACTTGTATTAGCTTCCACGGCTAATGGCTAGGCTTTAGCTGACAGGGCTAACACATCTTGCATCACATGGACGACCCAGGTTTTACACCAGATTGGTCACACATACACCCTCCACCTCACTCCTTACCCTCATGTACCTTACACCCATCATTCCACAGCACCCAGAGATACATGCTATCAGTCAATCGATTAATCAATGAATCAATAAATCATTGATTCACTAAAATACATGCTATACATCAGCCTATAACTTCATGTAGGCGACTGTGGATTCCTATTAAGATAATTGTCCTAATCCCTTTTTGAAGTAAATCTGCCATCTCCACTTGAGTGTCACTATCTCTGTGGGTGAGTCAGTAACCAGTATCAGGTAGGGCTGCATGTTAGTGCAGGCTTACCCTCAGCACCACAGAGACACAACTCAGGGCTAATATCACTAATGTGGCAATGTGGTCTGTAAACACAGACACCGCCCCCTAGCTGTGGCTATTGAGTATGGCGCTTCGCGCTTCTCCAGAGTGGCTATTTCATTTCTGTGTTTACGTTTATATATATATATATGTGTGTGTGTGTGTGTGTGTGTGTGTGTGTGTGTGTGTGTGTGTGTGTGTGTGTGTGTGTGTGTGTGTGTTGTATAGCCTGACAGAGCTGGGCCTTGTTGGCTGCTGCAGAGTCAGTCGGTGGGAGTGTGTGTACAGGCAGGTGTGTGTGTGTCTGATGGGCAGAGACGAGTGTGCAGCTATAGGATGATGCAGGGTTTCTTGTCTTTGAAAGGGTTTTCTGACGTTGGGATGCCAACGAGGAGCGGATCGTTACGGGCGTGCTGCTCACAGTAACTCATCAGGTCTGCTGCTGCCTTAGAAACCTGGAGAGAGAGAGAGCGGCAGGATGAGAGAGAGAAGGGGAGGGGACAGAGGAGGGGGGAGAGGGAGAGAGGACGGATAGGATAGAGAGAGAAAGATTCGAGGGGTAGAGAGAGAGAGGAGGCAGGTAGAGGGATATTGTGATGCTTTGGCAACAGTGGATTGCTCCTTACAGTGGATTGCTTCTTACAGTGGACTGATCCTTACAGTGGATTGCTTCTTACAGTGGACTGATCCTTACAGTGGATTGCTCGTTACAGTGGATTTATCCTTATAGTGGACTGATCCTTACAGTGGACTGATCCTTACAGTGGATTGCTCGTTACAGTGGATTTATCCTTATGGTGGACTGATCCTTACAGTGGACTGATCCTTACAGTGGATTGCTCGTTACAGTGGATTTATCCTTATAGTGGACTGATCCTTACAGTGGACTGATCCTTACAGTGGACTGATCCGTACAGTGGATTGCTCGTTACAGTGGACTGATCCTTACAGTGGACTGCTCCTTACAGTGGACTGCTCCTTACAGTGGACTTCAGTGGACTGTACAGTGGATTGCTTCTTACAGTGGACTGATCCGTACAGTGGATTGCTCGTTACAGTGGACTGATCCTTACAGTGGACTGCTCCTTACAGTGGACTGATCCTTACAGTGGATTGCTCGTTACAGTGGATTGCTCCTTACATGCTAATAAAAACCTTAGCGTTGACACACACCTTAATACGTTCGATCCCTGCCTCGATCCTCAGTTGTTCCACCAGTTTCCTGGCCTGGGCGATGTTATTATTGGTTGACATCCTGATCCATCAATACACACACCCCCACTATGGGGAGGGGAGGAGGGAAGAGAAAGAAATCATTTAAAAGCAGCTTTATACTGCCCTTGTGTGGTTTTCTGCTACAGTCATCATGTTTGTTTCTCAGGCTTGATTGTACATTTATTGTCCTTAACCACACACACACACACACACACACACACACACACACACACACACACACACACACACACACACACACACACACACACACACACACACACACACACACACACACACACACACACACACACACACACACACACACACCTACCTACCTAGTGGACAGATTGAGTCTGCTCCAGTGGAGGTGTGTGTTGGGTTGATAGTCAGGTGTACCAGGCAGGCAGGTGTGTTGGGTTGGTAGACAGGTTTACCAGGCAGGGCAGGTGTGTTGGGTGGTAGACAGGTGTACCAGGTAGAACAGGTGTGTGTTGGGTTGGTAGACAGGTGTACCAGGCAGGGCAGGTGTGTGTTGGGTTGGTAGACAGGTGTACCAGGCAGGGCAGGTGTGTGTTGGGTTGGTAGACAGGTGTACCAGGTAGGGCAGGTGTGTGTGTGCAGGGGAAGGGCTGACCAGGTGAGTTGGTCAGATGGACAGGAGTGGTTGTGACCTCAGGTCAGATGGACAGGAGTGGTTGTGACCTCAGGTCAGATGGACAGGAGTGGTTGTGACCTCAGGTCTGATGGACAGGAGTGGTTGTGACCTCAGGTCAGATGGACAGGAGTGGTTGTAACCTCAGGTCAGATGGACAGGAGTGGTTGTGACCTCAGGTCAGATGGACAGGAGTGGTTGTGACCTCAGGTCAGATGGACAGGAGTGGTCAGGTGTGGACCTCAGGTCAGATGGACAGGAGTGGTTGTGACCTCAGGTCAGATGGACAGGAGGGGTTGTGACCTCAGGTCAGATGGACAGGAGTGGTTGTGACCTCAGGTCAGATGGACAGGAGTGGTTGTGACCTCAGGTCAGATGGACAGGAGTGGTTGTGACCTCAGGTCAGATGGACAGGAGGGGTTGTGACCTCAGGTCAGATGGACAGGAGTGGTTGTGACCTCAGGTCAGATGGACAGGAGTGGTTGTGACCTCAGGTCAGATGGACAGGAGTGGTTGTGACCTCAGGTCAGATGGACAGGAGGGGTTGTGACCTCAGGTCAGATGGACAGGAGGGGTTGGACCTCAGGTCAGTAACCTCAGGTCAGATGGACAGGAGGGGTTGTGACCTCAGGTCAGATGGACAGGAGGGGTTGTGACCTCAGGTCAGATGGACAGGAGTGGTTGTGACCTCAGGTCAGATGGACAGGAGGGGTTGTGACCTCAGGTCAGATGGACAGCTGTAAACCTTCACCTCCTGCAGAGTAGAAGTTTCACATTATTAATATCACATACACAGTACAGTGAAATACCTTTCTTTCCAACTCAAAACCCAACAATGCAATAATCAATAACAATGTAATACCAGAAAAAAACATACAAGAAATAAGAGGAAATATGAAGAACACAATAAGTAAGTAAACATACTATATACAGGGTCAGTTCCAATACCATATTTACAATGAGCAGGGATACTGGAGTGATGGAGGTACAGTAGATTTAACATTTGGTGACTATTATTTTACAGTCATATACACGTTTCAACTACATAGTAACTAATAACGGTCTTTCATTTCTTTTGGATTCACAGAAACAAGTTAATTGTGTCATGTGCTAGAAAGTTCCCATAGTTTCAATACATTCATGTTGTCACAGAGCTGTAGAATAAAGTACTGTACCAAACTATTCACCAGAAAAGATGAGCCTCTCTCTCTTTCTCTTTCTCTCACTCTCTCTCTCTCTCTCTCTCTCTCTCTCTCTCTCAGGAGTCCTACTGTAATTACTCTACTGTGCAGGACCTTGAGATTAATGGCTCTAATTAGGGCTGTGTGTGTGTGTGTGTGTGTGTGTGTGTGTGTGTGTGTGTGTGTGTGTGTGTGTGTGTGTGTGTGTGTGTGTGTGTGTGCGTGCGTACATTATGTATGAGCTACTAACTATGCAAAGAAAACGGTCGTACATGCTGCCATATCCGTTAAAACTTCAGAAGCTGTAGGCCTATCCACTGAGCCCACCTGTTACCACAGAGCTAGTTTCAAGCTTTCCCGACGAGGGTATATTCTCTCATTCCCAGACAAAGGGTAAGTGACCTGAAGCATTGTCTGACAGTCTAGATCATTATTTTGACCCTCAGAATTATATCCAGGCCTATAGGCCAACGAATAGCCAGTTTGAAACAGTATCCTCGTGTCTTGTGCAGTGTTCTAGTATAGACCATCACATTAGCAGGCTAACATGATTTGACAATACACTGTATTAATTTGACGGAATTTATCAGTTCATGGCGATTCCACTGGTCGGCTTATGAAATGGCTGAGCATCCAATATGGACCCTATAGCTGACGCGACACGCGTAAATTCCCAACAATGGACTACATGGGTCTATACGTGTGTGTTGCCCCTGCATGCCACAGTAAGCCTGTTCTGCCGATTGAAAACACAATGCGGGCATTTTGACGGATGGAACAGTGTGTCCTCGGCCACCCCCCACCCACCCACACACCACACACACACACACACACACACACACACACTTATAGGCCTACTAACTACGGTAATAGGCCTACTGCATAGTCGAATCTCAGCCGGAGAATAGGTTGTTGACATGTCGTTAGAATGCGTATGGAAGCTATTCGCCTGTTGCAAATAATGCATGTCTTGCAAAGAGCCTAGTAAGCTAATTTGACACTTCCCTCAAACCATCCAGCTGTTTTAGACATCGCTGCTTCCCTCTGATCTATCAGCTACAGTGTGCGCTACCGACGTTTTGATAACGTTTCTCGCACAGACCCTGTCCCCCAGTTCCTCTCCTCCCCACCCTCTCTCTCTCCGCCCTGGCTTGGGAAACCCGAATTCGTGACCGATGACTCTCTCTTTCCCTTAAGCGCTGCTTTTCCATGACCAAAATCGGGAAGACAAGCGCACATAAACCGCAAATAATTACATGGTTCTGTAAAGAGGTGATATAAACAGATACAATTGAGTGATATTTCCAAACTCACCTCCGAATGCGCTGTATTCCTGATTTAAAGGGGCAGCTTCGTCGGTTCCACAGTCCGTTCGTTCAATCTCGGTTTTTACCGAATCAAACGCCACCCTCTCTGTTGGCTAGCGGTGTCTGTCCACCCTATTCCCCCCCTCCGTTACTCCGTCACTTCTGACAGCCAGCTAGCGCTCTCACACACAAACTTGATATCCCCCTTTGAGAAAAACGAAAGGGTTGGTTCAGACCATAAAAAAGGATGAAGTTGCCCTTAGACGTCGATCTAAGTTCAGTTTTGCGTTTTTCCCGCCAATGGTTAAGGTTAGAATTGGGGAGGATGAGCAGATCCTAGATCAGTGGCTACGGGAGTTCAATAAGATGGCCCTTGTTCCAAATCGAAAACCAATCGGCATTGTACAATTGCACAAACATTTCGGTTGTGGCGCTTTATGTAGGTATATCGAACATCAGATATTCATGTAAGTATTTTCTCTTTCCCGTGTGTGCCCGGAGTGTGAGCTGCTTTCAATATATCCGCTATACGCATCTGGACACGGAATTGATACAGGATCAAACAGCAGGGTGCAGTAACACATATACACGCAGGGAGGCGCCCTCACTCAATGTTATTTACAAAGGGAAAGGACTCTTCATTCCAACTGATATACAAGCTACACACTCGGCTTGGTTGGTAGACAGAACACCGTATTTTCACCTATAGTCGATCACGCACGCACGCACGCACGCACGCACGCACACACACACACACACACACACACACACACACACACACACACACACACACACACACACACACACACACACACACACATACAGCTCTACAGGCCAAGGTTTCCCATACAGTGGCGGTCTATAGTCATTTCCCACTCTAGTGGGCTTTTTATATCCACCAGAGAGCTAAAAATAGCAGGGAGAGGAGAGAGAGAGAGGGTAGGGTGAGGGAGGGAGGGAGGGAGGGAGGGAGGGAGGGAGGGAGGGAGGGAGGGAGGGAGGGGAGGGAGGGAGGGAGGGAGGGAGGGAGGGAGGGAGGGAGGGAGGGAGGGAGAGGGAGGGAGGGAGGGAGGGAGGGAGGGAGGGAGGGAGGGAGGGGAGGGAGGGAGGGAGGGAGGGAGAAAGAGAGAGGGAGAGAGGAGGGAGAGAGCGAGGGAGGGAGGGAGGGAGGGAGAAAGAGAGAGGGAGGAGGGAGGGAGGGAGAAAGAGAGAGGGAGGGAGGGAGGGAGGGAGGGAGGGAGGAGGGGGAGGGGAGGGAGGGAGGGAGGGAGGGAGGGAGGGAGGGAGGGGGAGGGAGGGAGGGAGGGAGGGAGGGGAGAAAGAAGAGAGAGGGAGGGAGGGAGAAGAGAGAGAGGGAGAGAGGAGGGAGGGAGGGGAGGGAGGGGGGGGAGGGAGGGAGGGAGAAAGAGAGAGGGAGAGAGGGAGGGAGGGAGGGAGAAAGAGAGAGGGAGAGAGCAAGGGAGGGAGGGAGAAAGAGAGAGGGAGAGAGCATTTACCGCATTGGCCTCATTTCTACTGAAGTGTGAAATTATGCTGATGCTACATTTAGCTTTCATTTCCTCTCCTTTGATGTCTCTCTCTCCTTTCTCTTTTTCCCTCCATCTTTCTTCCATCTCTCTCTCTCGTTCCTCTCTTTCTCCCATCCCTCCCTCTGACTCTCTCTCCCTTCCTCTTGCTCCCCTCTCTCCCCCTCCCTCCCTCTGTCTCTCTCTCCCTCCCTCTTGCTCCCCCTCTCCCCTTCCTCTCTCTCCCTCCCTCTTGCTCCCCCTCTCCCTTTCCTCTCTCTCCCTCCATCTTGCTCCCCCTCTCCCCTTCCTCTCTCTCCCTCCCTCTGTCTCTCTCTCCCTCCCTCTTGCTCACCCCTCTCCCCTTCCTCTCGCTCCCTCCCTCTTGCTCCCTCCCTCTTGCTCCCCCTCTCCCCTTCCTCTCTCCCTCCCTCTGTCTCTCTATCCCTCCCTCTTGCACCCCCTCTCCCCTTCCTCTCTATCCCTCCCTCTTGCACCCCCTCTCCCCTTCCTCTCTCTCCCTCCCTCTTGCACCCCCTCTCCCCTTCCTCTCTCTCCCCCCTCTCTCTGATGTGAGCAGTAGCTGAAGCACTAACACAAACTACAGAACATTGCAGTACGCTAAGAATCTCGATCAGTACTGAATTGTATTCTCACAGTACCATTTGGACTCTAGATCAGTTTAGCAGTATATGAGCATGTAACAGAGGTCGTTTGGAGAACCAAGCTCATGTGATCAGTAGCCAAACCACCTAGGCTTTAGCTAACCGGGTGAACACAGACTTGTGGCGCGCAGATGACCCGGCATTAAACCCAGTTGGTCAAAAGACTAAGGACTGTATTTCTGTTAAATCAGCTGGGTTTAAAATCCTCCCCATCACCCTGAACTGTTACTAGTCAGTAGCCCCCAGTAGGTGCTAAAATGATGTGATGTTATCTATGAGCATTGTCATAGTTATGTGTTGAAACCACAATGGCCATAGTCTCTCTATACAATATATGACTCATGAGTGGTGACTAAAGGGACACATACACACTCTCTCCCTGTTCACTCTCCACACCTCTCTCTCTGACTCATAAAGCCTGTGAGTAACTCCATTCTCCATGAGATGGCTGTTAACCATATTATACCCTGGGCCGTGTGTGTGTGTGTTGTTTGTTTTCTAGTCTCTATGTTAAAACAGGGTCAACTGTGTTTGTGTTTTTGATGGTGTATATTAAAACAGGGTCAACTGTGTTTGTGTTTTTGATGGTGTATGTTAAAACAGGGTCAACTGTGTTTGTGTTTTTGATGGTGTATGTTAAAACAGGGTCAAATGTGTTTGTGATGCTGTATGTTAAAACAGTGTTAACTGTGTTTGGGATGCTGTATGTTAAAACAGGGTCAAATGTGTTTGTGATGCTGTATGTTAAAACAGTGTTAACTGTGTTTGTGATGGTGTATGTTAAAACAGGGTCAAATGTGTTTGTGTTTTTGATGGTGTATGTTAAAACAGGGTCAACTGTGTTTGTGATGCTGTATGTTAAAACAGTGTTAACTGTGTTTGTGATGCTGTATGTTAAAACAGTGTTAAAGGTGTTTGTGATGCTGTATGTTAAAACAGTGTTAACTGTGTTTGTGATGCTGTATGTTAAAACAGTGTTAACTGTGTTTGTGATGCTGTATGTTAAAACAGGGTCAACTGTGTTTGTGTTTTTGATGGTGTATGTTAAAACAGGGTCAAATGTGTTTGTGTTTTTGATGGTGTATGTTAAAACAGGGTCAACTGTGTTTGTGATGGTGTATGTTAAAACAGGGTCAACTGTGTTTGTGATGGTGTATGTTAAAACAGGGTCAAATGTGTTTGTGTTTTTGATGGTGTATGTTAAAACAGGGTCAACTGTGTTTGTGATGGTGTATGTTAAAACAGGGTCAACTGTGTTTGTGATGGTGTATGTTAAAACAGGGTCAAATGTGTTTGTGATGCTGTATGTTAAAACAGTGTTAAAGGTGTTTGTGATGCTGTATGTAAAACAGTGTTAACTGTGTTTGTGATGCTGTATGTTAAAACAGTGTTAACTGTGTTTGTGATGCTGTATGTTAAAACAGTGTTAAAGGTGTTTGTGATGCTGTATGTTAAAACAGTGTTAAAGGTGTTTGTGATGCTGTATGTTAAAACAGGGTCAACTGTGTTTGTGATGCTGTATGTTAAAACAGGGTCAAATGTGTTTGTGATGCTGTATGTTAAAACAGTATTAAAGGTGTTTGTGATGCTGTATGTTAAAACAGTGTTAAAGGTGTTTGTGATGCTGTATGTTAAAACAGTGTTAACTGTGTTTGTGATGCTGTATGTTAAAACAGTGTTAACTGTGTTTGTGATGCTGTATGTTAAAACAGTGTTAAAGGTGTTTGTGATGCTGTATGTTAAAACAGTGTTAAAGGTGTTTGTGTTTGTGATGCTGTATGTTAAAAAAACTGTGTTTGTGATGCTGTATGTTAAAACAGTGTTAACTGTGTTTGTGATGCTGTATGTTAAAACAGTGTTAACTGTGTTTGTGATGCTGTATGTTAAAACAGTGTTAACTGTGTTTGTGATGCTGTATGTTAAAACAGTGTTAAAGGTGTTTGTGTTTGTGATGCTGTATGTTAAAACAGTGTTAACTGTGTTTGTGTTTGTGATGCTGTGTGTTAAAACAGTGTTAACGGTGTTTGTGTTTGTGATGCTGTATGTTAAAACAGTGTTAACTGTGTTTGTGTTTGTGATGCTGTATGTTAAAACAGTGTTAACTGTGTTTGTGATGCTGTATGTTAAAACAGTGTTAACTGTGTTTGTGATGCTGTATGTTAAAACAGTGTTAACTGTGTTTGTGATGCTGTGTGTTAAAACAGTGTTAACGGTGTTTGTGTTTGTGATGCTGTATGTTAAAACATTGTTAACTGTGTTTGTGATGCTGTATGTTAAAACATTGTTAACTGTGTTTGTGATGCTGTATGTTAAAACAGTGTTAACTGTGTTTGTGATGCTGTATGTTAAAACAGTGTTAACTGTGTTTGTGATGCTGTATGTTAAAACAGTGTTAACTGTGTTTGTGATGCTGTATGTTAAAACAGTGTTAATGGTGTGTGTTGTATGTAAACAGCATTAGGTCAGTGATGTTAGAGGCTAATTAGTTACACTTTAACAAGGATGGCATCAAGAGTGTCTGTTTGTGTAAACTCGGAGGCACGTGAAGGGTGTGTGTGTGTTATCAGGGTGTGTTACCCTCATTAAGATCCTACAGAGGGCTGCTAACCTCATGTCTCTTCACATTACATTACAGCCTGACACACACACACACACACACACACACACACACACACACACACACACACACACACACACACACACACACACACACACACACACACACACACACACACACACACACACACACACACACACACAGCCTAGAAGATCTATGGCTGTCGTAACGCATCTCCTGGGTCACACCACATTCTGACGCGGCAACCGTTGCCGTCACTGAGTCGCCATAGCAACCACATTGGGTGAAGAATCCTCAAGCAGATAGAGGAAGAGAGACCGTGCTTTGCTTTGCAGGCAGGCTGTCAGGAAGTGGAGAACAGTATGACACAGTATGAGGCTGCGAGCTGTTGTCATGGTGCGTTCAAGACAACTGGGATCTCTGAAAAGAAACAAGCTCCGATTGGGAAAAATCGTGATGTTAGTGATCTTCAGGTCAGAGCTGTCGGGGCTCTAGGATGATGCCGAAGTTTCTGACTTGTAATTCCGAGTTGGATGATCTTTCCAAATTATTTTTCCCATTCAGAGCTCACCAAAATTGGACGTTGGAGGTCGGAGATTTACTAGTTCCGAGTTGTCTTGAGTGCCCCATCAGTCCACGTAACCGACCTAGTATCTAACCCGGTTATCTACCAGGGTATCCTATACTCAGTCCTATACACCCCCAAGGTGCACATTTTGGGTTTTGCCATAGCACTACACAGCTGATTCAAATAACCATCTCATCATCAAGCTTTGACTCTTTGAATCAGCTGTGTAGTGCTGGGACAAAAACTAAAAGTGCGCTCATGGGGGGCCAGGGACCGGGTTTGGGAAACCTTGATCTATACCATGCAAGACCATGTCAGCCCACTAAGCAAAATCGTAGGTGTTCAATATAGGAGCCAACAGTTATCTTTGGGAGTCTTCAGGTCATCTTTCTGTCATTTCACACACATTGTGAAAGGAAATATCACACAAAAGGCAGATTCTTAACTGTTGTTTTTATTAGGAAAATCCTTTTGCAGATTCGATATGATAATTTCTTCATATACATATCTTATATCTTATAGTTAGGATGCATTGCCACAGTACATTATAGTAGGAAGACTATTGCTAGAATAAATAGCTAGAATAATTATAATAATAACTATATTAAAAATAAAATAATAAAATGTCTATACATGATCATTATGTTAAAAAAAGGTCCAAACAAAAAACATGTTTACAAAAACAATAAGAGATTAAAAACAGTTACACTTTTCAAACCAAAGCCATTATTAATGCAGAAGAATTATAATAATAAAATAGAAATATGTTAATTTCACAGTTTGTGTCCTTATTGGTTCTCATGCTGGCTGGTAGGAACACTTATTGGGGTCATGCAGGGAGGGAAGGACAGAGATGGAGGTTAGTAGAACTACACTACCCAGAAGTCATTGCACCCCTCAGAGGCCCGGTCCAGAAACAACTTCGAGGCACTTCCACGTTTTGTGTTTGGCAGAGCAGACAAGTGTAAACAATATGGCGGAAGTTCCCCAAAGCCTAATAGTTAACCCTGTCCCCTATCCAGTCCCTTCAGATATTTGAAATGCTAGGGGCAAGGAGTTGTTTCTGGGCTGATAGTATGATCTGGGTGATGCAAAAATTCCAAACTGTGTCCTTGGTAGGCTTGAGTTTATAGAACATGTTTCTGATTAACTACACTCAATGAACTACTCTTCCCATAGTCCTTTGTGCCACTTCTCTTCTGCAACCCTCTTTCCAGCTACATGACTTTCTGATAACACACATCAGTGAAAGGCTGTAGGGGCTTTTTCAGGTAGAAACTACGTAGAACAGACACAACTATCTGGCTTGTGTAATCTATTCTAGAATCATATCAGCTCTGTTCTGTGTGTTTCGATCTTGGTTTTTATTCAGCCATACAGCAGCCTCTTTGTCCATTCCTGAGTCATTATAGGAATGCTCTCTGAACCCATTCCTAAAATCAGACTTTCACGTAAATCATGTTATTGATATATTTGTGAGGAAAGTCTAGTTTTGTGTGTGGATCTCAAGACAGGATCCAGCACTCTAAACTACACACGCGAAAAAAGAAACCCTCTCATTGGTTCATTTCTGGAGGACTCTGCCCATTTGGGCGTTGGCCAATCCACCAGGTGTTCAACCAATGAGGTGAGAGATCTTCCTCAGGGCCCACCCCTTCTCTGATTATAATAATGTTCTGTGGAATCACAGTTGGCAGCTCTATCTTTTCACTCCTAAGAGAACCACACTACCCACAATCCTATGAAGAGGGCAAAGGGGGCCATGATGTCACCATTCCCTAACGTTCCTAAATCCTCTATAGACTCTATATCCACCTCCAGCTATATAACTCTAATAGCTATTTACAGCTATATACAGATGTGGAGTGAAGGGGAGTGGTAAAACTAATAGGAAGAGTACAGACGGGTTACAGGGTGACACAGCAGTGCAGAAAAAGAGACAATGTGCAAACCTCACGACACCCTACTCCCTATGTAGTGCACTACTTTTGACCAGAATCACATCAGGGGATAGGGTGCCGCATGAGACACGCAGATAATGAGGTTTCTGTGGAACAGAGGCCTGCTCTCTGTCTGCTTGCTATGCCTGTGTATTTATGTGTGTGTGTACTGTGTACAGTCTGTGTGTGTGTGTGTGTGTGTGTGTTTGTGTGTGCATGAGCCTCAGCAGTCTGACTCATGCAGAACGTGTGGGTCATCTCCACAGGGAACCTCTGACAGACACTTCATAAAACTGCATTAACACACACACTGAATATTGTGGGAGGATGGGGTAAAGGTGTCTGTGCTGATTCAAACTAACACTGTTGAGTGCACTGTACACACACACACACACACACACACACACACACACACACACACACACACACACACACACACACACACACACACACACACACACACACACACACACACACACACACACACACACACACACACACACACACACAACATACTAGTTTAATACTATTTGATGTAGAACGTTCCACATAATTCACTAAAATGTGGGTCAATCTGATCTGAATAATAGATGACTGTATACTTTATTATAGTTCTAGTGTAATACTGCACTAGAACACTGTTTTCTAATCAGATCCAAGACCTTTTCCTGAGCATGTGATCTGAACAGGAACAACCCTGAGCCTTAGCTATAGCCTACAACTGGGGATCAGCGTTTTCCTGGTCAGGGCATGAGGTCAGGAAAACATTTGGGCCATAAGTATAACACAGCACATAGCAACACAACGTACCTTCTCAATACCCTATACACAGTGGCCACCGGGGATGGGGACCTTCCTCTTTCTAATTCAGTCTATTCAATTTGCCCATTGTTTTTCAATGACAGATTTTTCCTTTCATGAACAGAATTTCAATGAATATTCTGAATTGAAAATGAACTCCAATCCCTGGTTGAAACTCAAATCAATTCCGTGCTTCTTTATTAGAGAGATATATGAAGGGGTGTTTTCTACTTCTTTGGGTCCAACGGTGTTATTCCAGAAAGACAGTTTAGATCTGGGTTCCCTCACATAGTGTGTTCTAAATAGTACCCTATATAGTGAATTACTAGTGAAGTACTTTAGATCAGAGCATAAAGAAAAGTAGTGCACTATATAGGGAATAGGGTGCCATTTGGGATGCAAGCTTAACCTTTTTGTCGGTTTCCTTACAATACCGTGCTATATAACCAATCCACAGCCTTATGGTGACCTTAACACACGTTTCAATACTGTACACATTACAAGTCACCTGGAATAATAACTACAGGAGAGCTGCTCCCTCCTTCCTCCACCTCTGTCCAAAATATATTGGTCATTTATTCTGCAAGATAGATAACGGAACATGGTAAAACAAAAACACAACGTCAATCAAATGATTGTGCTTTTAGCTCTCCTGTATAGTAAGTAGGATGACTGTGTCCATAAATGCTGATCTAAGATCAGTTTTGCATTCCCCCCTAATGGTTAGTTATGATTTGAGGAGTAAGCTGATCCTAGATCTGCGGTTAGGGGCAACTTCCACCTGGAGTATATATTCTGTACTTTGACAAACAACCTTATTGCTTTACATAAACCAATAGAGGTGTTTGGGACAATAATATAATGACATTTATCATGTATTTTCATGTACATACTATGTAGGAATACACTTGGTGAATGACCACTGGTCTCCAAAAAGCGTGTGTGTGTGCATTTATATTTGTGTGTGTATGTGTGACATTAAGTGCAATGTGATGGTATTTGCATGGCATTAAACTAATGGAGTGTCTTCCCTCCGTCGAGTAGAGTCGTCACTCCATCCTCTCTGTGCTTCTCTGTGTACGAAGAGGATTCAGCAGCTTGGCATGGGAAACACAAGGCCAACAGAAAGGCTCCTCACATGAAACAACAAGGGCCAAAGTCAACCGACGCAAACATTCCCAGCGACATCATCCGCAGTATTCCCAGTCCAAATCCCACAACGAACTTTTCTAATACCTCTTCACATGTTCCAAGTCCTCTCCATCGTCCATCCAACCAAAGTCCAACTACCAAGTGTCCCAGGCAGACTTCTTAACATTTCAGTCCAACTACCAAGTGTCCCAGGCAGACTTCTTAACATTTCAGTCCAACTACCAAGTGTCCCAGGTAGACTTCTTAACATGTCAGTCCAACTACCAAGTGTCCCAGGTAGACTTCTTAACATTTCAGTCCAACTACCAAGTGTCCCAGGCAGACTTCTTAACATTTCAGTCCAACTACCAAGTGTCCCAGGCAGACTTCTTAACATGTCAGTCCAGACTTCTTAACATGTGTCCCAGTGTCCCAGGTAGACTTCTTAACATTTCAGTCCAACTACCAAGTGTCCCAGGCAGACTTTTTAACATGTCAGTCCAACCAAGTGTCCCAGGCAGACTTTTTAACATGTCAGTCCAACTACCAAGTGTCCCAGGCAGACTTTTAAACATTTCAGTCCAACTACCAAGTGTCCCAGGCAGACTTTTTAACATTTCAGTCCAACTACCACATCTTTCTTCCCCAGGTTCTCTTTCCTCGGATTCCAAGTCCCTTCCCTTGTTTTAACACTGAGCTAAAGTCTTAGAGGGATTGTTGATGTCAGAAGTTCAACATTTCTCCAGTTCAAGAAATGATTTAGAAGCCATTTTGAATGAGGAGTTAAGAGGATTCTCCATTTAGCATGATGACAGAGACGGTTCGTGGGGTATACTGTCTGTGTCTTTCAGAGGTGCTAGGGAGGGAGGCCAGGTATACATAGGATATGTACATTATGTTGGAGTGTCCCTAGTGTAACATCTAGTGACCTCACCAAGTGGTTGGGACCTCACGGCGTAATGGCTGAGGTGTTGGACTGATGCTGACAGATGCAGGGTTGCGGGTTCGAGTCGTGTTCAGACTACCCCCCAAATCTTTTCACTACAGTGGGACTGTATGGATGGTTAGGACCCTGGTCAGGCAGACAGGAGATGAGAGAGGAGGATAGGGAGAGGGTGAGGTATAGAACCCACCAGTGGTCCTGAGGTCTCTTCACTCTCTTCTCTTTCTCTCCCTCTCCCATTCCTTCTCTTCTATCCTCACACTTTCTGTCTTCCTTGTTACCTCCGTTCCTCCCTTCCTTCCTTCCTTCCTTCCTCCCTTCCTCCATCCCTCTCTCCTCTCCTCCTCTCTACATGACACTACATTTTCCCTTCAGTCTCTCAGCTCTGGACTGTTTTCCGGACCGTTTCCCGTCGATGTTGAGACTCATGTTTCTCTTCTTGTCCAGGTTGAGCAGCTCCTGGAACAGCTCGGTCACGTTGTGGTTGGTCTTAGCTGACGTCTCCATGAACGCACACTTCCACGTGGTCGCCTTGAAGACCGCACAGTAGGATTATTAATAGGATTCATTTTATTATTGTTATTAACAGGAGAAAGTAGAACGGGAATTCGCTTTACAGTAATCGGCCCGACAATACCAGACCTGGGTAAAATATACACATCAACTACTTTGAGGTGGGATTTTTAACTTGGGGTTTGCACTTTTGTCACTATTCCAAACTGAATCGATATTTTAAAGTATTTGACATTATGTAGTTCTACTGAACCCAGGTCAGATGTATTATTTTGTAACATTTCAGATGTTTAATGTTACCGACCTGTGCCTCTCCATCTTTAGTCTCCACCTCTCTCTGGGTCTCATCACTCTTGTTGCCCACCAACATGATGGGGATGGCCTCTATGTTCCCCTTTATGGCTATCACCTGGAGAACACAAGGAGAGATTACAACACACTGTCACCCACACAGTCACACACACACAGTCACACACACCTACCTGTTGGTAGATAGGCTTGAGTTCCTCCAGTGACTGTTTGCTGGTTACAGAGTAGACCAGTATGAAGGCATGTCCTTTAGATATGGACAGCCTCTGCATGGCAGGGAACTGGTGACTGCCTGTTGTATCAGTTATCTGGAGCGTACACACACTCTTATCACAGCTAATCACCTGTAGACACACACACAAACATACACACACAATTAGTATCATTAGGATATTACATTGTCATTCATTGAAAAACAACATTGCTTATACTCAATGCTCTTTTGATCACTAAGTTGTATCATTTGACTTGGTGCATCAGATCAGTGGATAAAATAGCCCTCTGGACACACTATATATGGTCATTATGTCTATACATCAGATAAAGCAGTTGGCCTACTGCCCATCCCTGATTACCTGTCAGTGCATCGTTTTGTCTGAAACGGCACCCTATTCTCTGAAGTGCACTATGTTCAGGCCATGGTCAAAGTAGTGGACTAAAGAGGGATTAGGGTGTTCCAGATGCAGCCTCGGTCTTCCTTCCTCTCCTCCTCCTCTCCCTGTCTCACCTGTCGATAGGTGTCCTCCACAGTGGGAATATAGGTGTCCCTGTCTCACCTGTCGATAGGTGTCCTCCACAGTGGGAATATAGGTGTCCCTGAAGGTGCCTTTAACGAAGCGTAGGACCAGGGAGCTCTTCCCCACTCCCCCCGCTCCAAACACCACCACCCTGTAGTCATTACTCTGCTCAGGCATGCTGCCCCCTACTGCCTGGGCACAGGTATTAAAACGAGACAGAGAGAAGAGAGAGAGAAGAGAGAGTTATGTACTGCATGTACTGACTCCAGGTAGAGACAGACACATGTACTGACTCCAGGTAGAGACAGACACATGTACTGACCCCAGGTAGAGACAGACACATGTACTGACCCCAGGTAGAGACAGACACATGTACTGACTCCAGGTAGAGACAGACACATGTACTGACCCCAGGTAGAGACAGACACATGTACTGACTCCAGGTAGAGACAGCCACATGTACTGACTCCAGGTAGAGACAGCCACATGTACTGACCCCAGGTAGAGACAGACACATGTACTGACCCCAGGTAGAGACAGACACATGTACTGACCCCAGGTAGAGACAGACACATGTACTGACCCCAGGTAGAGACAGACACATGTACTGACCCCAGGTAGAGACAGACACATGTACTGACCACAGGTAGAGACAGACACATGTACTGACCCCAGGTGGAGACAGACACATGTACTGACTCCAGGTAGAGACAGACACATGTACTGACTCCAGGTAGAGACAGACACATGTACTGACCCCAGGTAGAGACAGACACATGTACTGACCCCAGGTAGAGACAGACACATGTACTGACCCCAGGTAGAGACAGCCACATGTACTGACCCCAGGTAGAGACAGACACATGTACTGACCCCAGGTAGAGACAGACACATGTACTGACCCCAGGTGGAGACAGACACATGTACTGACCCCAGGTGGAGACAGACACATGTACTGACCCCAGGTGGAGACAGACACATGTACTGACCCCAGGTGGAGACAGACACATGTACTGACCCCAGGTAGAGACAGACACATGTACTGACCCCAGGTAGAGACAGACACATGTAATGACCCCAGGTAGAGACAGACACATGTAATGACCCCAGGTGGAGACAGACACATGTACTGACCCCAGGTAGAGACAGACACATGTACTGACTCCAGGTGGAGACAGACACATGTACTGACTCCAGGTGGAGACAGACACATGTACTGACCCCAGGTGGAGACAGACACATGTACTGACAGGGGGGTATCCCTGATGAAACAACAGCTTTGAACTACCTTTAATTTACCACAACTCATCTTTCTGTATTTGAACCTATTCCTCAAATACTATTCTGCATTCTTGGTGTGTGTGTGTGTGTGTGTGTGTGTGTGTGTGTGTGTGTGTGTGTGTGTGTGTGTGTGTGTGTGTGTGTGTGTGTGTGTGTGTGTATTATTGAACAGCTCTGGGGCTAAACCCTGTTATAAGGACCTCTAACACCAAATGACAACACTGGAATTACAATCCCACTTCAATCTAGAACAACACCACTAGGTGCAGACATACTAATATGTATGGACCAATGTGGGAATTTCAGTCTAAAGGTGCCCGCGCGCACACACACACACACACACACACACACACACACACACACACACACACACACACACACACACACACACACACACACACACACACACACACACACACACACACACACACACACACACACACACACACACACACACACACACACACACACTTCCGTCCTTGACACTAGGGCACAGAGATTGATGACACTCTTACCAAATGGGGCTGTCTCACTCGGACCATCTTTCTTTCCTCCCCTTCTCTGATGATTAGAGATGGAAGGATAGAGTGCTTTAATGAATGAATAGTGTAAATGCATCTGGACCAGCCTGGACCAGCCCAGCCAACTCTACATTAGGAGATCACTTTGGCACAGACCAATACTCCTCTACTCAGCATTTGTCCATCTCTCTCTTCTCCTCATCTCTCCTCTCATCTTCTCCCGTGTGTGTGTGCCTGACAGTCTCAGTGGTTAGCTTCCTGAGAGACTGACTCTCTGTCTGTCGCACACACACCTGTCAACTTTTTGTGTATGTGCAAGTCGCCCCTATGAATGAATGCAGTTCCACACACACCCTTGGCTGACTCTCTCTCTCTCTCTCTCTCTCTCTCTCACACTCACACTCACACTCACTCACACACACACTCACTCACACACACACACGCACAATTCCATACAGATGTATAGAATGGAACCAAACTCTGACTGGGTTTCTCCTGTTCACATCTAGTCACACACTGCTTCAATGCTTCATCTGTTCTCTCTGTGGGTGTCCATGCATGGGTGTGATGGAGAGTGATGCAAACAGAGGAAATGAGCATTAAAATCTTGGTGTCCCGCATATATATTTCACATTAGAAAGCTTTGTTTGTAGAACATTTAAAACCACTTCATAACCTGTCTTCATCCCAGTTCTAGACAACAATCCCTTCATTCCATCAATTCAACAGATTTCTCCGACATTAAGATGGGCTTAGTGTGTGTGTGTGTATGTATTTATATACAGTGGGGAAAAACAAGTCTTTAGTCAGCCACCAATTGTGCAAGTTCTCCCACTTAAAAAGATGAGAGAGGCCTGTAATTTTCATCATAGGTACACTTCAACTATGACAGACAAAAATGAGGAAAAAAAATCCAGAAAATCACATTGTAGGATTTTTTTATGAATTTATTTGCAAATTATGGTGGAAAATAAGTATTTGGTCACCTACAAACAAGCAAGATTTCTGGCTCTCACAGACCTGTAACTTCTTCTTTAAGAGGCTCCTCTGTCCTCCACTCGTTACCTGTATTAATGGAACCTGTTAGAACTTGTTATCAGTATAAAAGACACCTGTCCACAACCTCAAACAGTCACACTCCAAACTCCACTATGGCCAAGACCAAAGAGCAGTCAAAGGACACCAGAAACAAAATTGTAGACCTGCACCAGGCTGGGAAGACTGAATCTGCAATAGGTAAGCAGCTTGGTTTGAAGAAATCAACTGTGGGAGCAATTATTAGGAAATGGAAGACATACAAGACCACTGATAATCTCCCTCGATCTGGGGCTCCACGCAAGATCTCACCCCGTGGGGTCAAAATGATCACAAGAACGGTGAGCAAAAATCCCAGAACCACACGGGGGGACCTAGTGAATGACATGCAGAGAGCTGGGACCAAAGCAACAAAGCCTACCATCAGTAACACACTACGCCGCCAGGGACTCAAATCCTGCAGTGCCAGACGTGTTCCCCTGATTAAGCCAGTACATGTCCAGGCCCATCTGAAGTTTGCTAGAGAGCATTTGGATGATCCAGAAGAAGATTGGGACAATGTCATATGGTCAGATGAAACCAAAATACTTTTTGGTAAAAACTCAACTCGTCGTGTTTGGAGGACAAAGAATGCTGAGTTGCATCCAAAGAACACCATACCTACTGTGAAGCATGGGGGTGGAAACATCATGCTTTGGGGCTGTTTTTCTGCAAAGGGACCAGGACGACTGATCCGTGTAAAGGAAAGAATGAATGGGGCCATGTATCGTGAGATTTTGAGTGAAAACCTCCTTCCATCAGCAAGGGCATTGAAGATGAAACGTGGCGGGGTCTTTCACCATGACAATGATCCCAAACACACCGCCCGGGCAATGAAGGAGTGGCTTCGTAAGAAGCATTTCAAGGTCCTGGAGTTGCCTAGCCAGTCTCGAGATCTCAAACCCATAGAAAATCTTTGGAGGGAGTTGAAAGTCTGTGTTGCCCAGCAACAGCCCCAAAACATCACTGCTCTAGAGGAGATCTGCATGGAGGAATGGGCCAAAATACCAACAATAGTGTGTGAAAACCTTGTGAAGACAGAAAACGTTTGACCTCTGTCATTGCCAACAAAGGGTATATAACAAAGTATTGAGATAAACTTTTGTTATTGACCAAATACTTATTTTCCACCATAATTTGCAAATCAATTCATTAAAAATCCTACAATGTGATTTTCTGGATTTTTTTCCCATTTTGTCTGTCATAGTTGAAGTGTACCTATGATGAAAATTACAGGCCTCTCTCATCTGTTTAAGTGGGAAAACTTGCACAATTGGTGGCTGACTAAATACTTTTTTGCCCGACTGTAAGCGTGTTTATGCATGTGTGTGTGTTACAGATTGCTCTACAGGGGTCTAGGCTTAGCAGCTAATCATTGAGCTTAACCTCTCTGTTTTCTGGACTGTCTGCATTGACCCAATTCCCAGGTCTTAACTTAGCAGCATGCCTCCTTCACACACACACAACACACACACACACACACACACACACACACACACACACACACACACACACACACACACACACACACACACACACAGTGTAGGATAGTAGACTATGCTGATCCTGACATACACAATCCATGCTCCTGCTGGTCAGTATCTGGGGGACACGCAGGAGAGAAGCAGACAGACAGACAGCAGGAGAGGAGTGGACAGACAGACCGCAGAAGAGGAGCAGACAGACAGACAGCAAGAGAGGAACAGAGACAGCACTTCAACCAGTGTGACCCGAGGTGCAGCCAAATATCACATGAACATTAAAGGAAATAGGTGCCACTCATAAAAACGTGTTTATTATACTTTCAGGACACTCATGTGCCATTCTTAGAAAGGACATCAGAAACTCAGGCCCTTGCTGGTCACCATATCCCCATGCTAGAAAGGACAGTAGTAAGGACAATTTAGTAAGGACAATTACTAACCCTAACTCTGATGTGTCCACTCATCATAGCTCAGTCCACAAACGGTTATGATACAACCATAACATGGGCATGGAAGATGACACACACATTTCCTCCAACACCCACCAACACACACACAGCCATGGTCCAATCTCTCTTTACTACCATCTGCTACACTACAAAGCTTAATCACTGGAATTACTGTCATCCCTCCCCCTCTCCTCCTTTCTCCCTCCTACTATGAACCCAAACAAACACAAGGACCGGGAACAAACAAACAAACAAACAAACAAACAAACAAACACACACACACACACACACACACACACACACACACACTCTCTCTCTCTTACAGCAAGGATAGTCATGGAAGAAAGCCTGCCATAAACAGCACACACAACGTTAATAGGGCAAGCATACACTGTCCAGATGGACCCCCTGAAAATATGAAGCGATTAAAAATGGTTTAGCATTGGCTTACTGTTAGTCAGACTGTGAGTCACGTTGCCATCATGTTGGTGGAATGTAGCCTACTGTGTGTGTGTGTGTGTGTCTGTGTGTGTGTGTGTGTGTGTGTGTGTGTGTGTGTAATAATGCATGTCCACCGCGGGCTTGAAACAGGGTATGCTATAGGGAAAGTAAGAGTTAAAAACGACCTCGTTTGTTGTCAGCGGGTCTAGAATACGACATCACAGGCTAACCTACTCTGCCCCTTTCATTCATAAAATACCACAGGAAGAAGAAACGCCATCTCGCTTTGGTGGCATAATTTCACAGGCGCATCACATCCTCCAAATCCTCAAAACGAGACATGTTAGATCCCTGCATAGAATACTCTCTCCCTCTCGCGCATTCCTGACGATAATTCACACAGTTTATGACGCAGTAACAGCAACATACATGTACAGATGAATTTTAACATATGGTAGAAATAACATGAACGGTTTGCAATCAAAAAACTGCTGCCCCATATTTACCAAGGCAAGAATCGCGTGCGTAACCGTCCAAGAGAGGCAACGCCACACAATATCAACATTCTCTTACTGACATAGACTAACGGATTTGTCAAAAGATGGATCTGGTTAAGTGTTACATACCTGGACTTGATGTGTAGTCCTGTTTTAGTGGCTGTCGTCTGACAACACGTTTGTAAGGCAAAACGCTTAGTTTTAAAGCATTTTATACTATTCATGTAGAAATCTCATGTCGTCCGCGAATTCACAGCCCGTGTTCTCTCTCTCACTATCTCTCTCGTTGTTGATGCTATATTTATCTCTTTCTCTCTCTACTTGATATTCCCATACACTACAGTTCTAGTGCCACGATGTCTTTCTTCCCTCCCTCTATCGGTATGTCTCCATCTATACCAGTCTCCATCGATCCCTCTATGGCTTGCGGATCATCGCGTCATCACACAACACTCATACACACACAGAAACGCACGGATAGACCTAACGTTTTAGCGACTGAAAACGCAGGACCAGGCACGGTTTCGTGAATTACCGAGTTTTTATGAGTTTTTCAGCATATCAAGTGAAGTCATACTTTAGTCAGATTGCCGAATTAACAGCTAAATATGTTTTGGCAGTAAACTGTAGAAAAGGACCCTTCTAGCTGCATCCCAATGTCCCTCCATAGCCGCAGGAAGTAGGGGTGCTGAAGATGCTCTCCACTTATTTATAGCCTATAGCTTATATTAAACAAAAATGGTCGCTAAGCCTACTGCATGATCAGACCTAACCATAAAGGCCTATTGCTTTTTTATTTGCTAAAGGCACAGTTTCAGATTAAAGTCAGCTGTCATATTTGGGTATCGTTAGTAAAGGCTTTCAGGTGCCAGCTAAAGAGGTTGATGCTTAAACCACAGCCCATTCAACTGTTACCCAATAGTCCTTTGGCGCCAACTGCTTGGGTAGAGTCCAATCATCCACAGCCATACACAAAGTTCAGTACACTTTTGAAAATGTAGATCCTAGAATGCCATCTTGGCATAAAAATTCAAAGAATCACATTCTGAGTGGACATTGGCATGGAGTGTAGAGGTCGACCGATTAATCGGAATGGCCGATTAATTAGTTTCAAGTTTTCATAACAATCGAAAATCAGTATTTTTGGACGCCAATTTAGCCAATTTTTATTTTTTTATATTTTTTTTACAACTTTATTTAACCTTTTTGGGATAGGGGGCAGCATTTTCACTTTTGGATGGATAGCGTACTATTGGATGAATAGCGATGCTAATATATGCATATTATTATTATTATTTGATAGGAAACACTGAAGTTTCTAAAAGTGTTTGAATGATGTCTGTGAGTATAACAGAACTCATATGGCAGGCGAAAACCTGAGAAAAATCCAACCAGGAAGTGGGACATCTGAGGTTTGTAGCTTTTCAAAGCATGGCCTACCTAATACACATTGAGATATGGATAAAGTTGCACTTACTACGGCTTCCACTAGATGTCAACCGTCTTTAGAAACTGGTTTGAGGATTCTACTATAAAGGAGGGGCTCATGAGACCTCTTTGAGTCAGTGGTCTGGCAGAGAGCCTTGGTCTCATGACGCGCGCTCCCGACAGAGTTACCTCTTGTTCCTGTGCTTTTCTGAAGGCATTCTCCGGTTGGAACATTATTGATGTTTTATGTTAAAAACATCCTAAAGATCGATTCCATACATCGTTTGACATGTTTCTAAAGGACTGTAACGGAACTTTCAAGTTTTTGTCTGGATGAAGATGGATTACTGGGCTGAACAAGCTAACAACAAGTGGCTATTTGGACATAAATGATGAAACTTTATGGAACAAATCAGTCATTTATTGTCAAACTGGAATTCCTGGGCGGGCCTTCTGATGAAGATCATCAAAGGTAAGTGAATATTTATGGTGTTGTTTCTAACTTTGTTGATTCCAAAATGGTGGATATTCCTCTGTTTGTTTTGGGCTCTGAGCGCCGTTCTCAGATTATGTTTTTTCCGTAAAGTTTTTTTGAAATCTGACACAGCGGTTGCATTTTTAGAAGAAGTCTATCTTTAATTCTGTGAATACCACTTTTATATTTTATCAATGCTTATTATGAGTATTTCTACAAAATCACTTGATGTTTTGGAATCAAAACATTACTGCATGCAAGGCGCCAATGTAAACAGAGATTTTTGGATATAAATATGCACATTATCGAACAAAACATACATGTATTGTGTAACATGATGTCCTATGAGTGTCATCTGATGAAGATCATCCATTACAAAAAACAATCAATCAATCATAATCACTAGTTATGTGGTTGATGATATTACTAGTTTATTTATGTCCTGCGTTGCATATAATCGATGCGGTGCGCATTCGCGAAAAAGGACTGTCGTTGCTCCAATGTGTCCCTAACCATAAACATCAATGCCTTTCTTAAAATCAATACACAGAAGTATATATTTTTAAACCTGCATATTTAGTTAAAAGAAATCCAGGTTAGCAGGCAATATTTACCAGGTGAAATTGTGTCACTTCTCGAGTTCATTGCATGCAGAGTCAGGGTATATGCAATAGTTTGGGCCGCCTGGCTCATTGCGAACTAATTTGCCAGAATATTACGTAATTATGACATAACATTGAAGATTGTGCAATGTAACAGGAATATTTAGCCTTAGGGATGCCAATCCAATAGATTAAATACAGAACGGTTCCATATTTCACTGAAAGAATATACATTTTGTTTTCTAAATGAGTTTCCGGATTTGACCATATTAATGACCTAAGGCTTGTATTTCTGTGTGTTATGTTATAATTAAGTCTAGGATTTGATAGAGCAGTCTGAGTGATGGTAGGCACCAGCAGGCTCGTAAGCATTCATTCAAACAGCACTTTTGTGCGTTTTGCCAGCAGGTCGTCACTGTGCTTCAAGCATTGCGCTGTTTATGACTTCAAGCCTATCAACTCCCGAGATGAGGCTGGTGTAACCGATGTGAAATGGCTAGCTAGTTAGCGGGGTGCGCGCTAATAGCATTTCAAACATCACTCGCTCTGAGACTTGGAGTAGTTGTTCCCCTTGCTCTGTATGGGTAACGCTGCTTCGAGGGTGGCTGTTGTCGATGTGTTCCTGGTTCGAGCCCAGGTAGGGGCGAGGAGAGGGATGGGAGCTATACTGTTACACTGGCAATACTAAAGTGCCTATAAGAACATCCAATAGTCAAAGGTATATGAAATACAAATGGTATAGAGAGAAATAGTCCTATAATTCCTATAATAACTACAACCTAAAACCTTACCTGGGAATATTGAAGACTCATCTTAAAAGGAACAACCAGCTTTCATATGTTCTCATGTTCTGAGCAAGGAACTTAAACGTTAGCTTTCTTACATGGCACATATTGCACTTTTACTTTCTTCTCCAACACTTTGTTTTTGCATTATTTAAACCAAATTTGACATGTTTCATCATGAGGCTAAATTGATTTTGTTGTATTGTATTAAGTTAAAATAACTGTTCATTCAGTATTGTTGTAATTGTCATTATTACAAATATATATATATTTTTAAATTGGCAGCGTTTTTTTTTTGTCCTCCAATAATCGGTATCGGTGTTGAAAAATCATAATCGGCGATCTCTAATGGAGTATGTGATGTTTGCAGCACCCCAGGACCAGGTCACAAGGACTGGAACTAAAGCTTTGAACCCTGTACATTTTAGCATTTTGTGTCTGTATCCTTGCTTCCCCAACTTTCTGCCTCTCACCATCCCCCGCTTAGGTGGCCACCACTCTGTGAGCCTAAGCGGGGGATGGTGAGAGAGGCAGAAAGTTAGGGAAGCCAGGATACAGACATAAAATGCAATGGTCCAGGATCCAACCACCAGTCCACACACTGACCCGCCCACCAGACCCCTCCAATCCATCCACTCCAATGTCCTACCCTGCGATCACTCCACCATTTCTCATGGCTGTCACTCCTACCCTACTGAACTCCCTGTTTTACTGCGGTCTTAACCCCATGTATTTCCCTGTAGCCTACTCTCTTGCCCCTTCATGTTGTGTCAATGTATACTCTGTATGCCTGCAGTTTGTTTCACATTATAATTTGGATTGTAAAGCGTATTAAGACATGTTTAAATGCACTTTAAATAAATAGTGATTTGATCTGTATCTCCCCAGGACCAGTGCTGGAACTAAAGCCTGTACTACCTGTAAAGAGTGTTTGTCTCCCTCCGTCAGTGAATTAGAGTACTGCTAGGCCTACACACCAGTCGCCCAGGGAATCTCAAGACCACACACGTGTGCATGGACAGCAAAGGCAATCTCCAGAGTAAGTGAACAGCTGGGGAGAAAAGCCTCAGGAAGGGAGAGAGAGTACAGGATGAGTTAGCAGAGCATTGCATGTCTATCACCCCCAGTCTGGCCTCTACGGTTTGATTAAAGGAAGTGCATTTAGACTTGCCAGGTTCCCACATTACTACACAAAACAGAGAAAACACCACAGTCCCTGTGGCAGTGTGTATGTGTGGCCATTATCAGTCTGTCAGTTTAGTCAGACATGACACTCCCAGCATGGACACAAGAGCCATCCCATTCAGACTCCTGAGCGTTCACCAAAACGCAACCCGAATGATTTAACTTCCTGTATACCAGTAAATGTACTGTGCACAGGTCAACTCAACATCTTGGTGCAGGGCTATTCCACTCCAGCCTTGACATATGCAGTACTGCTGGTTTTCCTTTCTCCGTGGTAGTTGAATTGATAACATAGGGTGTATGACAAAGTAGGATCAATGTGTTAGCCATCTTTCCTAAATAGTCTGAAATAAATTCATATTTCAGAATTCCTAAAGAACTGAAAAAGGCACGGTGTAACAGACTCCAGTTGAGGAAAAGCGTGAACAGATTACAAACGGCACATTACTCAAGTTCCAGTTTGATTTATTAAAGATAATGAGAAGAGACCGTACTAAACAAACAAATACTTTCTAGTTCAGTTTACATACATAAATATTCATTTTGTTCAGGCAAGATGGAGTAAAGATCTTTGGCACAGATCTGCAGACATTGTGGAGACATGCTACTGTATGCACTAATTACAAGAGACTGAAATAACATGGCTACTTTGTAGGAAATGACCCAGCTCAGAACAGCTCCATCCAAACATACCCCTTAGCATCTACTCCCTAGACACTTCCATTAGCCCTACTGGTACCATGTTTCCCAATCCATTAATATAGGGACATTTTTGTTCTAGCCCAGCACTAACCCACCATCTGATTTATTGAATCTGGTGTGTTAGTCCTGGGGTAGGTCAAAGGGGAATAGGCTAAGGGTGGATTTGTGAAGTCAACATGGCTCCGTCGAGAGAGAGTCCGCTGATTCACAGACGTCGACACACATGGGTTTCCTGGCAGTAGGCTTCAGATTACATGAAGACATTCACATTGTTTAGAGGTCAGATGGATTGTGTAGTGGCTACCCTAAGCTTCTGGTTGCATTCTAACCAGTCTTTAAAAACAGTCATGCTGTGCAGATTATCAGATGCTACAATGCCTGGATTATCGGAATCTCATATAAGATTGATACATGCGACTTAAAAAGACAGACTAGAAAGCAGAAAATGCCTTTTCCCTTTTCTGTTTGCTGCAGGGTGGTCACCGGCAACTGATCACATGACAGGATCCATTACCTTCCTTCATCATGGGACAGTACACATGATGTGGTTCTGTGTGTTTAGTGTAGTCGAGGTGTCTGAGGCTTGTGGTCATACATCGGTCTGTCACTGGTTCTTGTCATTCTTGAGGGCCTGGTTGACAGCTGGAGAGAAAAACATTAGTTATTAGTTTGACTGACAGACCTGGTGACCGTGTGTGTACGTACAGCTAGATTTACATTGCTGAGATGCGGGATAACTAAGTACTGTACATGTGAATTAGAGTTTGGAGCAGTCCGACTGCTTCAGATACCTTTTCTGAAGCAGTCAGATTCTCACGGATCATTTTTTAGCTCAACGTGCAATCACTTTACATTTGAACGCGCCATGGGTGACCATTACTCTAACAGTATTAATTTGCCTCGGGCTATGTTGGGGGGAAAAACTGAGGTGTCGGGCGCTGGGAATGTCATTTCCACAATATAAATCTAACTTGTGTCTGTGCCTCACCTTCTCTAGTGACAGTGTCAGCCATGTTCTTGGCCTTATCACTCAGGTTGTTGACGACACTGTCCAGGGTGGCCTGGTGTCTGAGGAACACGGGACGGACCACACGGTAGTAGAGAATAGCAGAACCGTTCCACGTCACCGGAGCCATACACCACAGCAGGAACAAACACTGTAGGAGAGGGGGATTGCGAGAGGGAGATTCTATGATGTTTTGGCCTCCTGTTTATTGAATGTTACACACAAGTACCTTGCCAGCATAGTAGAAGGGGAACCAGGAGAGGAAGATGTCAGAGAAAGCCTCGGCAACACTGAAGAATCCGTAGACCACCCAGTAGGTCAACCACTGAGTGTCATCCTCTTTCTTCTTACTCTCTATGGCCTTGATTCTGATTGGACAACAGGACAAGTGATGAATGGAAATAAATTATTTATTTAAATTATGTTTAACCCTTCACCTGGAGCATATGATGTGAGCATCACAACCCCACTTGTTAGATATGTTTTGAGGTGCTACTTACGAGAGGTACGCTGGGTAGACAAAGCCAATCAGGTTACAGAGGAGAGAGGCTCCATAGCCAAACAACAGATACAGACTGATCAGAGAGACCACACCTAGAGACAGAGGGAGATTCTTACCAGATATCTGTCAATCTGGAAACATTTCAAAGCATCTTCATATAATGAAACGTCTCTGTGTGTGTTCGAGCAGGATGTTGGATGAATAAACAGGACAAGGTGTCATGTGAAACAATTAAAACGCTGACATTGACAAATTCAACGTTGATGTACATAAGACACCTAGTGTAACCATGTGGAATATGAACCATGGAACAGAAGTGAGATTCCACAGATACTGGTCTGCTCTAACCTAAACCAACAAACTAGCAACTACATTAACCTACAGCCGTGAACATCACGGTCTGTCAAATGAACCCTTCAAACGTTTCAGTCAACGAACGTACAATGGATTCACATGTAAAAAAAACTAGACTAGCCAGTGCCTTCCCCTTCCTCCACCCAACAGCTTAGGTTGCCCAGTGGACAACGTCTGAATGGTGGTGATGTGATCAGAGTCCCTCCACAGGCAGTGGTAGTGCAGACAGTCCCTCTCTGACGTTGATGGAAGACTAATGGGCTGGGGTAGAGAATTTCACTTCATACCTGACCAGACCAAGGCGCACACACCTCTAAGGTATATTGACACACACATACTCTTTTTTGCATATTAGGTCCAGTTAGTTCAGTAGTAAACAGAAAGTCCATCACTGCCCAGTGTAAAATTATGTTGTTGCTCTCAGGACATTTCCATTAACATCAGTACTGGCAGACCTTGTGTCAATAACATCTAAAAGGACAACATAACAGAACTAGCCTAGTCTCAGATCTGCTCGTGCTCTTGTCAATGTCAACAATGTCAGTGAATGAGTAGGCATTACGGCACAAACAGACAGGCACAACCTCTGAAGGGAGTACAACTCAACTGAAGACAGCAGGTCACCCTAAAATCTGCCATCTCAACATAGCAGTTGGTATTTCTGTAGGAGGTAAATATACACCCCGTGGCTAGGGACCAGCTGCTAGCTAGACATTAGAAGCAGCTAAATCGACCCCTAACGGTGGATTAACTGCAGTCTAGGCCTCTCTGACCTTCGCTATCTCAAATGAGTGTCGAAAATTCATTTTGTTGGCAGCCTAGGCCTATAGGTCATCAAGTCACGTTAAAACAATATTTGGTCTAGTCACACCGTTCGTCTTCGGTGGTTTGTTTGTGTTAGGCCTAACTGGGCTAGTTTGCGTTACCGTTTATCAGCTACAACGGTTGCTGGTAGGTTGGTTGGTTGGTTGGTTGGTTATTTTGCTGACATGTCACATTAACGGTCATATGTGCTGACCTTGCCAAACCAGCCAACGTTGCAAAACGAGAAAGTGTCAACTAGCGGCTAGACTAGCGGGTGAAGTTACAATGTTTCAACATTGACAGAGCAGCATTATAAATCAAGCAACTGGCAAAGTCCTACATTGCAAGTGGTTTTAATATAAACTATTACCTGAAGCGATATATTTCTTCTGTATCCCAGTTTTCTCCTCCACCGTTGCTAGGAGATCTGTCACAAAGTTATTTTTATTCAACAAAGCCTCATAGCGGTTATGAAGTTGGGCAAACATTGTTGTGGTGGCGCCGTGTTGTTGATGTTTGGATGCGTAGCCTACACAAACACAAATCCAACCAAAATATCACGGTCAATTTTTAACAAGCGAAAAACGTTCAAACTTTAAACATATGAAATAATTTACACACCGAATTATTAGTGCGCGCCTACAAGCTGTTGGGAATATGATTCCAGGCGAAGCAAACGAGCGAGAGGGACGAGTTTAATTAAGGTACAACCAATCAGAAAACGACTTTGTTGCCAACTAGTTGAAGCAACAGGTGATGAAATTCCATTTTTATTGCCGGCAGTAAAGTCCAGTTAACCATTATGCTCCTATTATCTGGTGAGTGGTGACTTTTATACTTTTCTGTTATTGCTAGGGTCATGCATTTTGGACTATGTCATGTGACCTAGATTTGAACATTTATTTGAAGCTTTTTCCAAAAATGAAAATTAGACCAAAAATGAAATAAATTGTTTGAGGATGGTGCTGGACCATCTGGCATAAAAAGAAAAGGGGACAGTTTGATGAAAAAGCTTTAAACAAAGGTTAAAATCCAGGTCATGTGACATGATTGTCCAAAACACAGGGCCCTAGTCATTGCACACCTATCTAGTTATTTATGTCAAAAAAGCTATAAAATAGCTTACAGGGCCAGTCTGGATTCTACAAACAGCTGACCCTGCCACTGTTTGACAAATAACTTTATTCTCTGTCTGAACTGAAATTCAGCATGATGCCATTTTAGCACAAGAGGGCACCATCAACCTGCAAATATGAGAGTCATCACTGTACAGTAGTTAGTAAGGCTCCTGTTAGGCTAGGCATCACCTGTAGGCCTACTCATTTGTGCAGTCTTTTGGATCCTGGCTATTAACATTTGAGGGATGGTATACCAGCGGGAGCTTCATCCTAAAATCAAATAACATTTGGGCTCAGCTTGACACAACACTTTGGATGTAATATAATGTCTGACACATGTTTTTATTTGGTGGTGAACCTACCCTTTAGTACATGATTTAGTTATCCTCCTATAATTGACCCCTAGAATGGAATGACTCATAGCTAACAGCAAAATAACAGATATAAAAGTTCTCTCTGTCTCCTCTCTCTCTTTCACACCCAGCAGGTGTGTTTGCCCATAGAGTGGTGTTTTGCATAGCTGTTGAGCCTCACTGCTCCTGACACTAAGACTGCAGTGTTATCATCGTTGTGTCCAGTCAGTCTTCTTATAGCCACAGATGAGGAAGATGCTGATCATGCTGGCGTTCCTCCTGACTCAGGGTGAGGAACTCTCAGCATCTCATTGTGGTCTACTGGTGTAATGGTCACATGGAACATGATTCCAATGCCTTTATTTGGATTATTGTGACTACTCAAAGCAAATTACCCACTGTTTCCAGTTCAGAGTCATCTGCACAACGTGTCCGGAATCAAGATGATAAACCAATGTCTGTTCGTCTGGGAGAGAGTGTTTATATCAGTGCTGTTGCAAGTTCAACCAGTATTGGTGATGACATGAGCTGGTACCTGCTGAAATCTGGACAGGCTCCTAAACTCCTCATCTACAAAGTAAAAACCCTTCAGTCTGGAACACCATCTAGATTCAGTGGCAGTAGATCAGGTACTGAGTACACTCTTACAATCACTGGTGAAGAGCTGAAGATACATGAGATTATAGCACTCCAGAGCTCTTCACACAGTGATTTTAGAGTCATACAAAAACCTTGCGCAGTCAGACTGCACAGAGTTTCGAGAAGTTCTGTCCCCAGGGAGTCAGTCAGTCAGTCAGTCAGTCAGTCAGTCAGTCAGTCAGTCAGTCAGTCAGTCAGTCAGTCAGTCAGTCAGTCAGTCAGACAGACAGACAGACAGACAGACAGACAGACAGACAGACAGACAGACAGACAGACAGACAGACAGACAGACAGACAGACAGACAGACAGACAGACAGACAGACAGACAGACAGACAGACAGACAGACAGACAGACAGACAGACAGACAGACAGACAGACAGACAGACAGACAGACAGACAGAAAAAGCAGAACACACATTCAACAAATAGTCATTTGGTCTTAGGAAGAGAAATATAAATATGACAAAGAATTAGATCTAGCTGTAGATACATTTCCATTTGTTGTCACAGTAAATAAATTAGTCAACTAATCCATCATGTTATTTTCCAAATCCAACTTTATTAGAACTGAGACAGACAGCAACATCACAGTAACAGTCTGAGTACAGAACACATTGAAGTCTCCTGTAATCTATAAAATACACATTACTACCCAGGATGTGGTCTCCCCAGCAGTACTAGAGTTTACTCAGTACACTACTCTAACACTCTAACACACTACTACCGCTCCAACCAGGCCCCAGACCAGACCAGAGCCTCGTCTACTCCTGCTTCCCCAGACAGAGCTCCTGTTGTGGGCCTCCTCCAGTAGTCCCTAGACCAGACACTGGCTCCTGCGAAGGGGGGAGGCCTGGGTGTGTTGGAAGTGGGAGACCCTGCAGGTGTAGAGCTCTCCCTGCTCCCAGCCTGCCTTGCTCAGTGTCAGGATGCTGCTGCGTCTGTAAAGGCCTTCCTTCTCTTCTTCTGGACTAGTCACGACCCCCTGGCTCACCTCCAGCCCGTCCACCTCCCAGCTCACCAGCGCCCCCTGAGGGGAGTAGTCAGTCAGCAGGCAGGCCAGTGAGGCAGAGCCCCCAGAGAGCTGCTCAGAGGAGGGGGGGAGCAGAGACACTGTGGGACTGACAGTAGGACCAGCTGGAGAGAAGAGAACGTTTTAATGTTACATTCCAGAGGAGAGAGAAATAGAGTGTTCTATAAAATACACAACTTATTAAGGTTCACAGAGAACACAACACCTCACAACTCAGCAACAATTACATCAATGTACAATAAAGTACATCACTGTTGCTGAGTTTATTTTATCCATGTATTTTCATTTATATTTGCTGTACTAGGGACAAAGACCCCATTCATTAAGGATCTTATCGCTCAATAACACTGCTGGAAGCAGATATTAAGTAACTTTATACTCTGCTGTGTGTTGTGGTGCACCTTCCATGTCCCTTACTTCAATAAGGCGTTTAAAAGGTCAGTCTGCTGTTCAAACAACAACAAATTGGCCACCCCGCCATTGTTTTTGGTAAACAGCTGAGGGATGGGGCTGGAGAAATTGAACCTCTCTCAAGTTCATGACAGAACTACGGATGTAAGAAAATGTATGTAGCAATCACAGATTGCCCATTTAAAGTCAGTCCACTTCAATAATATCAGACAATGAAAGGGACCAGAACTTTTCTGTTATACGAATAACATTCTCTGTGTAATTCACGTGTCATTGCAGGGAACTTAACCTGATTAGCTCTTTGAATAAAACACCTGTTTCTTTTGAATAACTTGTTCAAAGACAGGTTGCTTGGCTGCACAACTGAAAGTCTCCCACAGACGGTAGCTAATATTTTGCCTTCTAAACCCTGAATTCTGAAATAAATACTAGTATTGGGGTTTCCTTGACAGAGTTTGAGTCTTAACATGTCTGGTATATATTCTGTAGTATTTTGAAGTAAAGGAAAAAACACTTACTTCTCAGCAGCAGTTTGGTCCCTCCACCGAACGTGAACCACAGTGATACAGTCTAGTTGAGACGCCGTACAACAACCTCCTTCACACAAGAGTGAGCACACACTGCACTAACAGAACCACTCATACAGCTCCACACAGCGTTGTACAACTTTACTACACTCATAAAGCATTACACATCTTTACATACAACTACAGTATTTGACACTCTTAATATAGGAAATATTGTAGCAAGCAATACTCATGTTTTATCATTTACAATTACATGACATTTTATTCATTTAGCAGACATTCTTATCCAGAGCATCTTAGTCCATTCATCTTAAGATAGCTAGGTGAGACAACCACAATCATTAAGCACATTATGTACCTATACAGCATACTATGATTAATGAAGTCTCTGATTTGAGCTCCTTAATGTCTCCAACCAAATGTTTTTAACTCCAATGATGTCATATGTTATCAGATTGCATTATGGGCAGAGTGAAACATTGTCATTTACGACAAATATCAATATTGACAATTGTGCCATTTTACTGTCAACAACAGAAATATAAAGCATTTCACATGATTATTATTTTCAGTTTATTATTCTGTCCTGAGGTAGGGTGTTTCCATAGAGGAGGTGCTTTGCATTGGCAGCTCATGCTTCAGTGCTCTGGGAGTGTTTATAGCCCTGTGAGTTTCAGACTGCAGGACTGAGATCTGTCCATCAACACAACAGAAACCACGGAAACCATGACTCTGATCACCATCTTTATCTGGACACTGGTCTGCTGCTGCCTCAAAGGTCTGTTGTTTTATAACTCTTACAATGGAAAAGAGAAATATTGTTGAGTACCTTGTATAATCATTGAAATGGCTCTAAATGAATAAACATCCCTGTATAAAATATTGTGAAATATAAATGATCTGTTATTTATACTCGTTGATCAATTCATATTTTTCCTCTTCAGGATCCAGAGGTCAGGTGACTGTGACTCAGCCTCCTGTAGTGACATTTTCTCCAGGAGACCCTGTCACTCTGACCTGTACAACCAACCCTAAAGTGTACAGATGGAGTAATGGAAATGAGGGTGTGTTCTGGTATCAACAGAGACCTGGAGAAGCTCCCAAACTCCTGATAATATACGCAAAGACACTGCTAGATGGGATTCCTGCTAGATTCAGTGGCAGTGGGTCTGAGAGGGACTTCACTCTGACCATCAGTGGAGTCCAGGCTGTAGATGCAGCAGTTTACTACTGTCAGAGTCTTCACAGTGGAGGTGTGTTCACACAGTGATTTAGAGCTGTACAAAAACCTCCTGTACAAAATGACACACATCACTGGTCCACTGAACACAGAACTAAAGGTCTTGTTATATGACATCACCAAGTATAAACACTTTACTAACTCACAGAAACAATGGTTACAAACTAGTATCATAACTCTTCCAACCTCCAATGTCTACAAATGTCCTCAGGAAGATACAGGTGAAATAGTCCCATAGACTATAAAAAAAAGTTGGTATGCCACAGTGATTGGTTGGTCAACCAGACACACACAGCTGGCTAACACATCTGTGGAGCAGTATTGAGTGTGTAAGTGCATGACTGTGTGACAGAGAGAGAGCCCTGTGAAACAGAAACTTAGATTTGCATGGCCCCTCTCCCAGAATAGAGCAGTACACTCCCCAGATGTTCCCCCATCCTTAACACCCCACCAGCGCTAGACCAGAGGAGGTCAAAGATCAAAGTCAGAGGTTAGATGTCAGTCACAGGTCATTTTATAGGTCACTGCACTAGTCTTGTGTGGTGTACACAGGAAGAGGTTGGACACCAGACGTCAGCCAGACTGGTAGAGGTCAAAGATTTTAAAAAGTCAGAGGTCAGTTCCCCAGGGAAGAGAGTCATTCCAACCCCAACATGCCACCAGACTGCCTGTCACTTTGTTCTAGTCAGCTTTTAGTTAGAGACTAGATGATGAGAGCACCATTTACTAAGGTCACATTTTACATCCCTAGTGCCCACTAGAATGGCATGAGGAAGTATTAGATAACTAGTGATGTACATCTGAAGATTCATCATGAATTCATCAGGAATCAGCACTGAGACAGATTCATCATGAATTCATCAGGAATCAGCACTGAGACAGATTCATCATGAATTCATCAGGAATCAGCACTGAAACAGATTCATCATGAATTCATCAGGAATCAGCACTGAGACAGATTCAACATTAATTCATCAGGAATCAGCACTGAGACAGATTCATCATGAATTCATCAGGAATCAGTACTGAGACAGATTCAACATTAATTCATCAGGAATCAGCACGGAACCAGTTTCATCATGAATTCATCAGGAATCAGCACTGAGCCAGATTCAACATTAATTCATCATGAATCAGCACTGAGACAGATTCAACATTAATTCATCAGGAATCAGCACTGAGACAGATTCATCAGGAATTCATCAGGAATCGGCACTGAGGCAGTTTCATCAGGAATTCATCAGGAATCAGCACTAAGCCAGTTTCATCATGAATTCATCAGGAATCAGCACTGAGACAGATTCAACATTAATTCATCATGAATCAATACTGAGACAGATTCATCATGAATTCATCATGGATCAGCACTGAGCCAGTTTCATCGTGAATTCATCATGAATCAGCACTGAGACAGTTTCATTGTGAATTCATCATGAATCAGCACTGAGACAGTTTCATCGTGAATTCATCATGAATCAGCACTGAGCCAGTTTCATCGTGAATTCATCATGAATCAGCACTGAGCCAGTTTCATCATGAATTCATCATGAATCAGCACTGAGCCAGATGGAAGTCTTCATCTCAGTTTAGAATACCTCCAGGGTCACTGACAGGTCAGCCAGTGGCAAAGGACAACAGTTCCAAAATCACATGCTCAGACACACATAACCTCCTAATGCCTCCACCAGTACCTGTCCTGTACCACACTGGGGCATCTCCCAGACCTAATCCTGAGTAAACTAGACATTAGACAGAGGACACCATTCACCTCCATGTGATATGTCTGACCTAGCAAGGTCAAGAATCTGATATAAATGGGTTCTTACACGCTAAGAATTCTTTATTACACCATATTGGAGAGTATAAATGCCATTTAAGATTAGATCTCATATGTTTCTCTGTATTTATTTATTTAATTAGGCAAGTCAGTAAAGAACAAATTGTTATTTACAATGATGACCTACACTGGACAAACCCGGGCCAATTGTGCGCTCCCCAATGGGATTCCCAATCACAGGTCGGATGTGATACAGCCTGGAGTCAAACCAGGGTGTCTGTAGTGACGCCTCTAGCACTGAGATGCAGCACCTTAGACCACTGTGCCACTCAGGAGCCCTGTAGCTTTCCACACATTTACTGAATATGCTATAATGGATCCAAACAAAAAGTCCACCTGATGCTTTTGTTCTCTGTAATGTTGCATATTCAATATGTGGTCTCTTTCTCCCCCAAATGAACAACTTCATTACAGAGTCAAGTTTAGACCAATAGTCTATAGGAGGCGGCAGTGGGAACATGGAACTCGTAAAATTGATACGAAGGAGGACATTCATTTTAATCATTGAGATTCTAGCATGCAAAGAAGTGGCCATAGCAGACCATCTTTTTATGTATTTCTGGATATTCTGAAAGGTTTCTAGTAGTTCTTCCTGAAAGTAGTGTGAATAGAGGGGGTTATGTAATGTCTAAGTAGGTGGTTTGTTTCTTCACTGGGATAAAGGGTGGTAGTTGCTTCCCTTAGCTGAGTTAAGAGGTAGTAGATCTGTTTTAGACCAGTTGATCTTGTAACCAGACCGTGACCTGAATGCTGTGAAAACAGACATTATTGGCTGGAGGGATTTCTGAACATTTGCAACGTAAAGCAGTATGTCATCTGCATATAGAGAACTTGCTTGTTAAGCCAAGGTTGGAAATTTACTGTCACCTGCCATAATGGAATGTTTCTACACGAGTATAATGCATTGGCTGATGACCTGGATGGAATTATGTGATCATTCCTTAACCCATAGGAATTCCCACCTAGTTGACTACTTCAAAATGGTGGAATCCCTCAATGGCAATGTCCATGCAAAACGGTTATATCCATCTGAGGCCTCAATCATTATTTATGGTCTGAACTGGACTTCAGCATGACGCCATTTTAGCACAAGTCTAGAATATCAAGTATAGAATAGCAATACACTAGTATTGAATGGATACACTTAAATGTAACTAAATTCTATGGTCAATTACAGGCCTGCCACAGATTTAGGTAAGCTATTTCCTTCCATGTTTAAGATTATTGTGTTTATGTCATTGCATTAACGGTTTCATCATCTGTCCTGAGGCAGGGTATTTCCATAGAGCAGGTGCTTTGCATTGGCAGCTCATTCTTCAGTGCTCTGGGAGTGTTTATAGCCCTGAGAGTTTCACACTTCATGAATTATATCTGTCCTGGCAGTACGACTGCAGTGTTTGCAGAATTGGGTCCAGTCTGTCGTCTTCTCAGAGCCACAGATGATGATGAAGATGATGAAGATGACATCACTGATTCCACTGCTGATCATACTGGGGTTCCTGACCCAAGGTTAGAATCTCTCAGCATCTCTCACTGTGGTCTACTGGTTTTAGCAGGTTTTAATGGGCCTGTACATGTTTGGACATGGAAAATGTTTTCAATGCTTTTCATCTGGATTATTAAGACGACTCAAAGCTACATTTTTCTGTTTCAATTTCAGCGTCATCTGCACAACGTGTCCTGAATCAAGCTGATGAATCTAAGTCAGTTCATCTGGGAGACAGCGTGTCTATCAGTGCTGTTGCAAGTTCAACCGGTATTGATGATGACATGATCTGGTACCTGCTGAAACCTGGACAGGCTCCTAAACTCCTCATCTATAAAGTAAAAACCCTTTAGTCTGGAACACCATCTAGATTCAGTGGCAGTAGATCAGGTACTGAGTACACTCTTACAATCAGTGATTTCCAAGCTGAAGATACAGGAGATTACTATGGTATGGGTAATTATGGCGCCCCAGAGTACTTCACACAGTGATTTAGAGTCGTACAAAAACCTTCCTCAGTCAGACTGCACAGAGACTGTACTGCTGCAGCTGGGACCTACTGCAGGTGTCGAGGAACAACAGACTATGATATGAAACACTGGTTCACTGAACACACAACTCAGGTCCTAGTTATATGACATCACCAAGCATAAATAACCACCACTTTACCACCAATGGTCAGATAATGTGGTTCCCAGAATAGAGCACCTCTGTCCCCTGATATTCATAACCACCACTTTACCCCCATTCTGAAAATCTGGTTACAACTCACAAATTAATCTCAAATTCACAAAATAGTTTAGTCATGATCAAAACTAACAACTATATCCCTTAACCTCCTCCCATGTCTATAATGGTCAGATGATGTGGTTCAGCTCCTGTCCCCAGATATTCACTGTCCCAAGGGGGTCTATTCACTACCCATCCCCCCTCCCCCCTACCAACCTTCTAATGTTCAGTTAGTCTTTGTTTAACCACAAGTCCACAGATATTCACTTCTATTTCTTTAAATAATACAAATCAGGGACACCTTGTTTGACATTAATACAAAGTATTTTATTTTGTTAACATTTCCAATCTAAAAGCAAAAGCAATAAAACACAGGTACAGATTTAAAGATGCAGAATCCCAGATTGATGACCAGAGATGAAGCTCTAGATAGATATCTAGAATGATAGAATGACAGATAGGTAGGTGTTCTCTGTGTACAGGGTGTCTACTGGGAGCAGTGGTGTGGCTCCAGTGTTTGAGTGACGGGGGTCTGGTCCTTTAGGGAGGCCTCACAGGTGACTGAGCCAGCCTTCCTCCACTGGTCAGTGGGGAGGGTGAGGCTGCTGCTCCAGCTGTAGTGACCATCCTTCTCCAGGACCTCCAGACTCTGGCTGCCCTGCAAGGCCCCCCCGGCCCCCAGCCTCCAACCCAGCTTCCAGCCCCCCGGGAAGCCCCTGTTGGCCAGGCACACTAGGGCCACATTCCCCTGGTCCTGCTCCTCACTGGAGGGAAGTAGGACAGTCAGGGAGGGAGGTACCACACCCACTAGGAGAGAGAAGATGAGGGGGGATAGGAGAGATGACACGTAAGGGTTAAACTGGACAAGAACCTTGAAGAACATTCAGCAGCTTTAATATGAAGATACAAATATGATATTTGTATTGTATAAAATAGTCTGTGAAAAAGGCAAGTTAAATATAAATATATATTACACACTCTTTTACTTCCCTCCAATATCATCGATGAAGCAACACCACACACTACAGTCAGTGATGCATTAAAGTACAGTTCAGAAATGAAACTTACTTGCTTACAAAATAAAATGTTTAACAATGCTGCTGAACTGTTTTTGTGTATTTAAAGACATCGAACACATCAAGCTATTATTTTTTGGCATATTAGGTTTTTGTCCTTGAATGATCATTAGGGTATGTGGAAACACACTCGGAATCAAATAAATTAAACAAATCAAATAAATTAAACATTAAAAACTGCAACTTTTTCTGAATAATTACTTTTTGTGACTTTATAAATGTTCAATTGAATGTATTATAAAAAGGATGAATCTCCTGTACTTACAGTCAACGATGAGTTTGGTGCCTCCACCGAAAGTGTACCACAGTGACACAGACTCATTGAACAGCCGTACAAAAACCTCCTGCACTTTACACACACCAGTAACTCTCTACACAACACACATTCAACCCTACCACTGATTGTCGGTCAAAAACAGCATGTGTAGGTCATAACTTTTCAAATTCATTTAAGTCTGATATTTTAGATTATTACTTTTTGCTGACTTCCGCTCTGACTATAAAATATAAATGTTGGAGATGTGTAATATCTCTGACAAACTCACTAAGTATTCATTTAAGTTTGATATTTTACATTATTACTTTTTGCTGAATTCCCCCCTGACTATAAAATATAAATGTTGGAGATGTGTAATATCTCTGACAAACTCACTAAGTATAAGAAGCAGCCATGTAGAATAGAAATACACCAGTATTTAATGAATAAAGTTGTAACTAAATGTAACTACATGTAACTAAATACTGTAGTCAATTCCAGGCCTTCACACAGATTCAGGTAAGCTATTTCCTTCCATGTTTAATATTGTTATTGTGTTGCATTAACAGTTTCATCATCTGTCCTGAGGTAGGGTGTTTCCATAGAGGAGGTGCTTTGCATTGGCAGCTCATGCTTCAGTGCTCTGAGTGTTTATAGCCCTGTGAGTTTCAGACTGCAGGACTGAGAGCTGTCCGTCAACACAACAGAAACCACGGCAACCATGACTCTGATCACCATCTTTATCTGGACACTGGTCTGCTGCTGTCTCAAAGGTCTGTTGTTTTAGAACTCTTACAATGGAAAAATACATGTTGAGTACCTTGTATAATCATTGAAATTGATCTCAATTAATAAATGTACCTTCATAAAATATAATTAAATATAAGTCATAACTTATTCATACTCGTTGATCAATTTATATTTTTCTTCCTCAGGATCCAGAGGTCAGGTGACTGTGACTCAGCCTCCTGTAGTGACATTTTCTCCAGGAGACCCTGTCACTCTGACCTGTACAACCAATCCTAAAGTGTACAGATGGGATGATGGAGATGAAGCTGTGTTCTAGTATCAACAGAGACCTGGAGAAGCTCCCAAACTCCTGATAATATACGCAAAGACACGGCTAGATGGGATTCCTGCTAGATTCAGTGGCAGTGGGTCTGAGAGGGACTTCACTCTGACCATCAGTGGAGTCCAGGCTGAAGATGCAGCAGTTTACTACTGTCAGAGTCGTCACAGTGGAGGTGTGTTCACACAGTGATTTAGAGCCGTACAAAAACCTCCTGTACAAAATGACACACATCACTGGTCCACTGAACACAGAACTAAGGGTCTTTACAAACTAGTTTCATAACTCTTCATCCTCCCATGTCCACAAATATCCCTCCTTATTAGAATGATAAAGGTGAAAAAGTCCCATTGAGGATGAAAAATCCTTATCATGACAACATAAGATCATGTGTGAAGCAAGAAGTTTGGTGTGCCTCAATGCTTGGTTGACCAACCAGATACACACAGCTGGCCAACACTTCTGTGGAGCAGTATTGAGTGTGTAAGTGCATGACTGTGTGTGACAGAGAGAGAGCCCTGTGAAACAGAAACTTAGATTTGCATGGCCCCTCTCCCAGAATAGACCAGTACACTCACCAGATGTTCCCCCATCCTTAACATCCTTAACACCACACCAGCACTAGACCAGAGGAGGTCAAAGATCAGTCAGAGGTTAGATGTCAGCCACAGGTCATTTTATAGGTCACTGCAACAATCTTGTGTGTTGTGCACAGGAAGAGGTTAGACACAGGATGTCAGCCAGACTGGTAAAGGTCAAATATTAAAAAGACAGAAGTCAGAGAGTCAGTTCAACCCCAACATGCCACCAGACTGCCTGTCACTTTATTGCAGTCAGCTTTCTGTTTTCTTGCCAAAGAGACTAGTTGACAAGAGAACCATTTTCTAAGGTCAAATTGTACATCCCCAGTGCCCACTAGAATGGCATGAGGAAGTAACTAGTGATCTACATCTGAAGATGGAAGTCCTTCATCCCAGTCTAGAATACCTCCAGGGTCATTGACACAACCTCCTAATGCCTCCACCAGTACCTGTCCTGTACCACACTGGGGCATCTCCCAGACCTAATCCTGAGTTGACTAGACTAGACGTCCATCAGAGGACAACATTCACCTCCAGGTGATACAGTGCCTTGCAAAAGTATTCATCCCCCTTGGCGTTTTTCCTATTCTGTTGCATTACAACCTGTAATTTAAATAGATTTTTATTTAGATTTCATGTAATGGACATACACAAAATTGGTGAAGTGAAATTAAACAAAAATGTTTTTTAAAAATGTAACTGAAAAGTGATAGTTTCATATGTATTTACCCCCTTTGCTCTGAAGCCTCTAAATAAGATCTGGTGCAACCAATTACCTTCAGAAGTCACATAACTAGTTACATAAAGTCCACCTGTGTGCACTCTAAGTGTCACATGATCTGTCACATGATCTCAGTATATATACACACCTGTTCTGAAAGGCCCCAGAGTCTGCAACCCCACTAAGCAAGTGGCACCATGAAGTCCAAGGAGCTCTCCAAACAGGTCAGGGACAAAGTTGTGGAGAAGTACAGATCAGGGTTGGGTTATAAAAAATATCTGAAACTTTGAACATCCCACAGAGCACCATTAAATCCATTATTAAAAAATGGAAAGAATATGGCACCACAACAAACCTGCCAAGAGAGTGCTGCCCACCAAAACCCACGGACCCGGGGAAGGAGGGCATTAATCAGAGAGGCAACAAAGAGACCAAAGATTACCCTGAAGGAGCTGCAAAACTCGATAGCGGAGATTGGAGTATCTGTCCATAGTACCACTTTAAACCGTACACTCCACAGAGCTGGGCTTAATGGAAGAATGGCCGTAAAAAAAGCCATTTCTTAAAGAAAAAGATGAGAAAACGCGTTTGGTGTTTGCCAAAAGGCATGTGGGAGACTCCCCAAACATATGGAAGTAGGTACTCGTGTCAGATGAGACTAAAATTGAGCTTTATGGCCATCAAGGAAAACACTGTCTGGTGCAAACCCAACACCTCTCATCACTCTGAGAACACCAACCTCACAGTGAAGCATGGTGTTGGCATCATCATGCTGTGGGGATGTTTTTCATTGGCAGGGACTGGGAAACTGGTCAGAATTGAAGGAATGCTGGATTACGCTAAATACAGGGAAATCTGTTTGTCTTTAAGATATTGTTTTATTACCTTTATTTAACTAGGCAAGTCAGTTAAGAACAACTTCTTATTTTCAATAATGGCCTAGGAACAGCCCCTGCCTTGTTCAGGGGAAGAACAACATATTTTTACCTTGTCAGCTCAGGGATTTGATCTTGCAAGCTTGCAGTTACTAGTCCAATGCTCTAACCACTAGGCTACCTTCTGCCCCCCCACCTCAATTTGAAACTGGGATGGAGGTTCAGCTTCCAGCAGGACAATGACCCTAAGCATACTGCTAAAGCAACACTTGAGTGGTTTAAGGGGAAACATTTAAATGTCTTGGAAAGCCCAGACCTTAATCCAATTGACAATCTATGGTATGATTTATAGAATGCTGTACACCAGTGGAATCCATCCAACTTGAAGGAGCTGGAGCAGTTTTGCCTTGAAGAATGGGCAAAAATCACAGGGGCTAGATGTGCCAAGCTTATAGAGACATACCCAAGGGACTTGCAGCTGTATTTGCTGCAAAAGGGGCTCTACAAAGTATTGACTTTTGGGGGGGGTGTGAATAGTTACGAACACTCAAGTTTTCTGTTTTTCTGTCTTATTTCTTGATAGTTTCACAATAAAAATATTTTGATCTTCAAAGTGTTAGGCATGTTGTGTAAATCAAATGATACACTCCCCAAAATCATTTTTAATTCCAGGTTATAAGGCAATAAAATAGGAAAAATGCCCAGGGGGGTGAATACTTTCGCAAGCCACTGTATTTTTTAAATGATTTTTATTTCACATTTATTTAACCAGGTAGGCCAGTTGAGAACAAGTCCTCATTTACAACACATTTACAAGTATGTCTGACCTAGCAAGGTCATAGGTCAGATATGAAAGGTTGCACATTGCCTCTATGCCAGAAAGTTTCAGGCATTACAGCACATTACCATTCCTTAAATCACTGGAGTCTGAAGCAATATATTTTCTCTGTATCCTGTAACTAGGAGATCTGTCACAACGTTATTGACATTCATAAAAGCCTCATAGTGCTTATAAAGGTGGACAAACTTTGTTGTAGTGGTTCCATGTTGAACTTGTTGATTTTCGTCTGTGTAGCCTACACAAACACAAATCAAACCAAAATGTTAAAGTAAACAAGCGATAAAACAAGCGTAAAACACGCGTCACTACAGACCCAGGCTCGATCCCAGGCTGTGTCACACCCTACTGGGAGTCCCATAGGACGACACACAACTGGCCCAGCGTCATCCGGGTTAGGGGAGGGTTTGGCCAGGGGGGCTTTACTTGGCTCCTCGAGCTCTAGCGACTCCTTGTGGCGGGCCAGGTGTCTGCAGGCTGACTTCGATTGTCAGCTGAACGGTGTTTCCGCCAACACAATGGTTAAGCTGGCAGGTGTTTAGGAGTGTGGTTTGTCGGGTCATGTTTTGGAGGATGCATGACTCGAAATTCACCTCTCCCGAACCCGTTTGGGGATTTGCAGCGATGAGACGAGATCGAGATTGGATATGATGAAATTGGGGAGAAAAAGGGGGGTAAAAAAAATAAAAATAAAGGTACAACATTTAGTTTGGTTAAAGTTTGTTGTATTATCCATGCGTTGTATTAAGCTGCTGGGCATATTGTTCCAGAAGAAAATAAAGAGCGAGTGGGAGGAGTGTGATTAAGATACAACCAATCAGAAAACGCTTTTGTTGCCACCTAGTTTTTTTACATCAAGTTTTTATTTCATTTCATAGGATTCATACAATACAAAGTAATACATATGTTTATCATTTACATTACATTTTATTCAATTAGCAGACATTCTTATCCAGAACATCTTAGTCCATTCATCTTAAGATAGCTAGGTGAGACAACCACAATAATTAAGCACATTATGTACCTATACAGCATACTATGATTTAATGAAGTCTCTGATTTGAGCCTAAATTCACCCAAATTCACTGCAAAATGTTTTTTCATTCAATGATGTCATATGTTATCAGAATGCATATGGGCAGAGTAAGACATTGTCATTTACGACAAATATCAATATTGACAATTGTGCCATTTTACTGTCAACAACAGAAATATAAAGCAATTCACATGATTATTATTTGCAGTTTATTATTCTGTCCTGAGGTAGGGTGTTTCCATAGAGGAGGTGCTTTGCATTGGCAGCTCATGCTTCAGTGCTCTGGGAGTGTTTATAGCCCTGTGAGTTTCAGACTGCAGGACTGAGATCTGTCCATCAACACAACAGAAACCACGGCAACCATGACTCTGATCACCATCTTCATCTGGACACTGATCTGCTGCTGCCTCAAAGGTCTGTTGTTTTCTAACTCTTACAATAGAAAAATACATGTTGAGTACCTTGTATAATCATTGAAATGGATCTCAATTAGTAAATGTCCCTGCATGAAATATTATGAAATATAAATTATCTGTTATTAATACTCCATTCATTTATATTTTTCCTCTGCAGGATCCAGAGGTCAGGTGACTGTGACTCAGCCTCCTGTAGTGACATTTTCTCCAGGAGACCCTGTCACTCTGACCTGTACAACCAACCCTAAAGTGTACAGATGGAGTGATGGAAATGAGGGTGTGTTCTGGTATCAACAGAGACCTGGAGAAGCTCCCAAACTCCTGATAATATACGCAAATCAACTGCTAGGTGGGATTCCTGCTAGATTCAGTGGCAGTGGGTCTGAGAGGGACTTCACTCTGACCATCAGTGGAGTCCAGGCTGAAGATGCTGCAGTTTACTACTGTCAGAGTCTTCACAGTGGAGGTGTGTTCACACAGTGATTTAGAGCTGTACAAAAACCTCCTGTACAAAATGACACACATCACTGGTCCACTGAACACAGAACTAAAGGTCTTGTTATATGACATCACCAAGTATAAACACTTTACTAACTCACAGAAACAATGGTTACAAACTAGTATCATAACTCTTCCAACCTCCAATGTCTACAAATGTCCTCAGGAAGATACAGGTGAAATAGTCCCATAGACTATAAAAAAAGTTGGTATGCCACAGTGATTGGTTGGTCAACCAGACACACACAGCTGGCTAACACATCTGTGGAGCAGTATTGAGTGTGTAAGTGCATGACTGTGTGTGACAGAGAGAGAGAGCTCTGTGAAACAGAAACTTAGATTTGCATGGCCACTTTCCCAGAATAGAGCAGTACACTCCCCAGATGTTCCCCCATCCTTAACACCCCACCAGCGCTAGACCAGAGGAGGTCAAAGATCAAAGTCAGAGGTTAGATGTCAGTCACAGGTCATTTTATAGGTCACTGCACTAGTCTTGTGTGGTGTACACAGGAAGAGGTTGGACACCGGACGTCAGCCAGAATGGTAGAGGTCAAAGATTTTTAAAAGTCAGAGGTCAGTTCCCCAGGGAAGAGAGTCATTCCAACCCCAACATGCCACCAGACTGCCTGTCACTTTGTTCTAGTCAGCTTTTAGTTAGAGACTAGATGATGAGAGCACCGTTTACTAAGGTCACATTTTACATCCCTAGTGCCCACTAGAATGGCATGAGGAAGTATTAGATAACTAGTGATGTACATCTGAAGATTCATCATGAATTCATCAAGAATCAGCACTGAGACAGATTCATCATGAATTCATCAGGAATCAGCACTAAGACAGATTCAACATGAATTCATCATGAATCAGCACTGAGCCAGATGGAAGTCTTCATCTCAGTCTAGAATACCTCCAGGGTCACTGACAGGTCAGCCAGTGGCAAAGGACAACAGTTCCAAAATCACATGCTCAGACACACACAACCTCCTAATGCCTCCACCAGTACCTGTCCTGTACCACACTGGGGCATCTCCCAGACCTAATCCTGAGTAAACTAGACATTAGACAGAGGACACCATTCACCTCCATGTGATATGTCTGACCTAGCAAGGTCATAGGTCAGATATGAAAGGTTGCACATTGCCTCTATGCTAGGAAGCATTACAGTACATGACCATTCCTTACATCAGTGGAGGGTTTGAACAGGCTCCTGCAGTGGAGAGGACAAGGAGTTACTGATAATCCTATTTTCTAGGAATCAAGGAAGAGGTCACAATGAATCTCCTGGAGAGAGAGAGAGAGAGATATTAACTGTAGATACAGGAGCTCCCCGGGCAGCCTAATGGATTAAAAGCTGCCGTATCTGATGTGTTAACTCACCTGGTGTCCTTCATGTCAAGGCTGCCGCTTGCAGGAAGTGCCTCAGTCAGAGATAAAGTTATATCCTGTTTGAGGTGGTTTCTGACTGACACAGTACTGGAGGTAAGCAACACTCTCCTCTTGGATCGCGCCACGCCCACAAATGACTCTTAGTTATTTTCTCTTCACCTTTATATTCTGCTTCCAAAGACAAACAGAATACCTGTCTGGAACAAAGCTACAAAAATGGAACCTATAAAAATCATGTAACTTAGCATCTGCTAAATGTAGAAATACTCAGTCTGCTCAACCTCAGCCTTCTCAGCTTCACATGATCTCATGCCATGTTTTATCTTTCCACTGCCAGTGGTTCTCCTAATCTTTTTACTGATGGTGTGTGTCAAAGAGGTCAGTGTGTTCATGCAAGTGTGTGTGTGTGTCCTAGTGGTCATCCTTCATACTGTCCATTGTCCAGGGCAGGGATTAGCTGATCGAATTGGAGTTAGTGGCCATTGTCTGATTAACAGGTCACGTGGAATAAACATGGCATGTCTTTACACACAGACAGGACACATAGATAGAACATGGCATGTCTTTACATGCAGACAGGACACATAGATAGAACATGGCATGTCTTTACACACAGACAGGACACATAGATAAAACATTGCATGTCTTTACACACAGACAGGACACATAGATAAAACATGGCATGTCTTTACACACAGACAGGACACATAGATAAAACATGGCATGTCTTTACACACAGACAGGACACATAGATAGAACATGGCATGTCTTTACATGCAGACAGGACACATAGATAGAACATGGCATGTCTTTACACACAGACAGGACACACAGATAAAACATGGCATGTCTTTACACACAGACAGGACACATAGATAGAACATGGCATGTCTTTACACACAGACAGGACACATAGATGGAACATGGCATGTCTTTACACACAGACAAGACACACAGATAGAACATGGCATGTCTTTACACACAGACAGGACACACAGATAGAACATGGCATGTCTTTACATGCAGACAGGACACACAGATAGAACATGGCATGTCTTTACACACAGACAGGACACACAGATAAAACATGGCATGTCTTTACACACAGACAGGACACATAGATAGAACATGGCATGTCTTTACACACAGACAGGACACACAGATAGAACATGGCATGTCTTTACACACACAGACAGGACACACAGATAGAACATGGCATGTCTTTACACACAGACAGGACACACAGATAGAACATGGCATGTCTTTACACACAGACAGGACACACAGATAGAACATGGCATGTCTTTACACACAGACAGGACACACAGATAGAACATGGCATGTCTTTACACACAGACAGGACACACAGATAGAACATGGCATGTCTTTACATGCAGACAGGACACACAGATAGAACATGGCATGTCTTTACATGCAGACAGGACACACAGATAGAACATGGCATGTCTCTACACACAGACAGGACACACAGATAGAACATGGCATGTCTTTACATGCAGACAGGACACACAGATAGAACATGGCATGTCTCTACACGCAGACAGGACACACAGATAGAACATGGCATGTCTTTACATGCAGACAGGACACACAGATAGAACATGGCATGTCTTTACACGCAGACAGGACACACAGATAGAACATGGCATGTCTTTACACGCAGACAGGACACACAGATAGAACATGGCATGTCTTTACACGCAGACAGGACACACAGATAGAACATGGCATGTCTTTACACACAGACAGGACACATAGATAAAACATGGCATGTCTTTACACACAGACAGGACACACAGATAGAACATGGCATGTCTTTACACACAGACAGGACACACAGATAAAACATGGCATGTCTTTACACACAGACAGGACACACAGATAGAACATGGCATGTCTTTACACGCAGACAGGACACACAGATAGAACATGGCATGTCTTTACACACAGATAGAACATGGCATGTCTTACACACAGACAGGACACACAGATAGAACATGGCATGTCTTTACACACAGACAGGACACACAGATAGAACATGGCATGTCTACATGCAGACTACACACAGATAGAACACGGCATGTCTCTACATGCAGACAGGACACACAGATAGAACACGGCATGTCTCTACACACAGATAGAACACGGCATGTCTCTACACACAGATAGAACACGGCATGTCTCTACACACAGATAGAACACGGCATGTCTCTACACACAGATAGAACACGGCATGTCTCTACACACAGGAACACGGCATGTCTCTACACACAGATAGAACACGGCATGTCTCTACACACAGATAGAACACGGCATGTCTCTACACACAGATAGAACACGGCATGTCTCTACACACAGATAGAACACGGCATGTCTCTACACACAGATAGAACACGGCATGTCTCTACACACAGATAGAACATGGCATGTCTCTACACACAGATAGAACATGGCATGTCTCTACACACAGATAGAACATGGCATGTCTCTACACACAGATAGAACATGGCATGTCTCTACACACAGATAGAACATGGCATGTCTCACACAGATAGAACATGGCATGTCTCTACACACAGATAGAACATGGCATGTCTCTACACACAGATAGAACATGGCATGTCTCTACACGCAGGCAGGACACACAGATAGAACCTGGCATGTCTCTACACACAGATAGAACCTGGCATGTCTCTACACACAGATAGAACATGGCATGTCTCTACACACAGATAGAACATGGCATGTCTCTACACGCAGACAGGACACACAGATAGAACCTGGCATGACATGGCATAAAAAAGGGAAAACACATGCTATAGACAGACATGAGAGAGCCAGGACATGGGACAGACATGAGAGAGCCAGGACATGGGACAGACATGAGAGAGCCAGGACATGGGACAGACATGAGAGAGCCAGGACATGGGACAGACATGAGAGAGCCAGGACATGGGACAGACATGAGAGAGCCAGGACATGGGACAGACATGAGAGAGCCAGGACATGGGACAGACATGAGAGAGCCAGGACATGGGACAGACATGAGAGAGCCAGGACATGGGACAGACATGAGAGAGCCAGGACATGGGACAGACATGAGAGAGCCAGGACATGGGACAGACATGAGAGAGCCAGGACATGGGACAGACATGAGAGAGCCAGGACATGGGACAGACATGAGAGAGCCAGGACATGGGACAGACATGAGAGAGCCAGGACATGGGACAAACATGAGCAAGCCAGGACATGGGACAGACATGAGAGAGCCAGGACATGGGACAGACATGAGAGAGCCAGGACATGGGACAGACATGAGAGAGCCAGGACATGGGACAGACATGAGAGAGCCAGGACATGGGACAGAAATGAGAGAGCCAGGACATGGGACAGAAATGAGAGAGCCAGGACATGGGACAGACATGAGAGAGCCAGGACATGGGACAGACATGAGATATCCAGGACATGGGACAAACATGAGATATCCAGGACATGGGACAAACATGAGATAGCCAGGACATGGGACAGACATGAGATAGACAGGACATGGGACAGACATGATATAGACAGGACATGGGACAGACATGATATAGACAGGACATGGGACAGACATGATATAGACAGGACATGGGACAGACATGATATAGACAGGACATGGGACAGACATGATATAGACAGGACATGGGACAGACATGAGATAGCCAGGACATGGGACAGACATGAGATAGCCAGGACATGGGATAGACATGAGATAGCCAGGACATGGGACAGACATGAGATAGCCAGGACATGGGACAGACATGAGAGAGCCAGGACATGGGACAGACATGAGAGAGCCAGGACATGGGACAGACATGAGAGAGCCAGGACATGGGACAGACATGAGAGAGCCAGGACATGGGACAGAAATGAGAGAGCCAGGACATGGGACAGAAATGAGAGAGCCAGGACATGGGACAGACATGAGAGAGCCAGGACATGGGACAGAAATGAGAGAGCCAGGACATGGGACAGACATGAGAGAGCCAGGACATGGGACAGACATGATATAGACAGGACATGGGACAGACATGAGATATCCAGGACATGGGACAAACATGAGATAGCCAGGACATGGGATAGACATGAGATAGCCAGGACATGGGATAGACATGAGATAGCCAGGACATGGGACAGACATGAGATAGCCAGGACATGGGATAGACATGAGATAGCCAGGACATGGGACAGACATGAGATAGCCAGGACATGGGATAGACATGAGATAGCCAGGACATGGGATAGACATGAGATAGCCAGGACATGGGACAGACATGAGATAGCCAGGACATGGGATAGACATGAGATAGCCAGGACATGGGACAGACATGAGATAGCCAGGACATGGGATAGACATGATATTAAAAATCAGGCAGCTACATTATGGGACACTCAGATCAGGCTTCATTACCTAAAGCATTTTTTATTGTCATGTGACCCTCCAGATGAGAAAAACCATGTCTCTGACCAAAGCCCATTCTAAAGCTCTCACCCAGGATAATGTCCTGGTTCTAAACCAATGTCTTTAAAGGAAACACTATGCAGTCATCAAGGTCCTTGAAGAATGTGTGTTAACAGATCCGTAGGAACTTTTACAGCTGCAACATCGAGAGCATCCTGACTGGTTGTATCACCATCTGGTATGGCAACTGCACCGCCTTCGACCGGAAGGCCCAACAGAGGGTGATGCAGACGGCCCAGTGCATCACTGGGGGTGAGCTCCCATCCAGGACGTACATGCCAGGCCGTGTCTGAGAAAAGGCCTGAAAAATTGCCAAAGACTCCAGCCACCCGAGACATGGACCAATAGACTTCTAAACAGCTTCTATCCCCTGGCCATAAATGTCTAACTACTACTGCTCCCCCTCACACCTACGCTGCTGCCATTACCATTAGTATCTATCTATTTATCCTGCTACTGGTCACTATTACTCCTGTTTACATGTATATATTACAATTAGTATCTATTTATCCTGCTACTGGTCACTATTACTCCTGTTTACATGTATATATTACCACTAGTATCTATTTATCCTGCTACTGGTCACTATTACTCCTGTTTACATGTATATATTACCACTAGTATCTATTTATCCTGCTACTGGTCACTATTACTCCTGTTTACATGTATATATTACAATTAGTATCTATTTATCCTGCTACTGGTCACTATTACTCCTGTTTACATGTATATATTACCACTAGTATCTATTTATCCTGCTACTGGTCACTATTACTCCTGTTTACATGTATATATTACCACTAGTATCTATTTATCCTGCGACTGACTGGTCACTATTACTCCTGTTTACATGTATATATTACAACTAGTATACTACAATAAGTATTTATATATTCCTGCTCACTTTTTACACACACACACACACACACACACACACACACACACACACACACACACACACACACACACACACACACACACACACACACACACACACACACACACACACACACACACACACACACACACACACACACACACACACACACACACACACACACACACACACACACACACACACACACACACACACACACACACACACACACACACACACACACACACACACACACACACACACACACACACACACACACACACACACACACACACACACACACACACACACACACACACACACACACACACACACACACACACACACACACACACACACACACACACACACACACACACACACACACACACACACACACACACACACACACACACACACACACACACACACACACACACACACACACACACACACACACACACACACACACACACACACACACACACACACACACACACACACACACACACACACACACACACACACACACACACACACACACACACACACACACACACACACACACACACACACACACACACACACACACACACACACACACACACACACACACACACACACACACACACACACACACACACACACACACACACACACACACACACACACACACACACACACACACACACACACACACACACACACACACACACACACACACACACACACACACACACACACACACACACACACACACACACACACACACACACACACACACACACACACACACACACACACACACACACACACACACACACACACACACACACACACACACACACACACACACACACACACACACACACACACACACACACACACACACACACACACACACACACACACACACACACACACACACACACACACACACACACACACACACACACACACACACACACACACACACACACACACACACACACACACACACACACACACACACACACACACACACACACACACACACACACACACACACACACACACACACACACACACACACACACACACACACACACACACACACACACACACACACACACACACACACACACACACACACACACACACACACACACACACACACACACACACACACACACACACACACACACACACACACACACACACACACACACACACACACACACACACACACACACACACACACACACACACACACACACACACACACACACACACACACACACACACACACACACACACACACACACACACACACACACACACACACACACACACACACACACACACACACACACACACACACACACACACACACACACACACACACACACACACACACACACACACACACACACACACACACACACACACACACACACACACACACACACACACACACACACACACACACACGCACACACGCACACACGCACACACGCACGTTTACTGCTAGCAGTCAGCAGGCAATCCCTATAAGTCCTGACATTAGAACTGCTGGGAGAAGCACCTGTGGGCCCTAAATAGACCAACGAGGATAAATAATCACTAAGCTTTGGCAACAACACACAACAAAGGAACATCCTTCACCAATGGTTGGGGGGGAAGGGGGGAACGATTAAAAAGTGTTAGTCGTTTGTTTTTTCCAGTATAGGGTTCAAGATTCCTGTAGAGATCCAACTGAGGAGCCCAATAAGGATCAGTGATCAGTGTGCTTTTTTTGATCGGCTGCCTTGATTTAGCTTCCAAAGTGTTGCAATGTTGTGTTTGATTGTTTTAGCTGTACTTTAATCCTTCACAAACCATTCATAAGGCCTACAGTGCATTTGGAAAGTATTTCATTTTGTTAGGTTACGGCCTTATCCTAAAATGTATTAAATTATTTTTTCCCTCATCAATCTAGACACAATACCTCATAATGACAAAGTAAAAACAGGTGTTTAGAAATGTTTGCAAATATATAGAAATAAAAAAACTGAAATATAACATTTACATAAGTATTCATACCTTTTACGCAGTATATTGTTGAAGCCCCTTTGGCAGCGATTACAACGTCAAGTCTTATTGGGTATGACGCTACAAGCTTGGCACACCTGTATTTGGGGAGTTTCCCCCCAGTCTTCTCTGCAGATCCTCTCAAGTTTTGTCAGGTTGGATGGGGAGCGTTGCTGCACAGCTATTTTCAGGTCTCTCCAGAGATGTTCGATCGGATTCAAGTCCGGGCTCTGGTTGGGCCACTCAAGGACATTCAGAGAATTGTCATGAAGCCACTCTTGCGTTGTCTTGGCTGTGTGCTTAGGGTCGTTGTCCTGTTGGAAGGTAAAACCTTCACCCCAGGTCCTGAGAGATCTGGAGCAGGTTTTCATCAAGGATCTATCTATACTTTGCTCCATTCATCTTTCCCTTGATCCTGACTAGTCTCCCAGTCCCTGCCGCTGAAAAACATCCCCACAGCATGATGCTGCCACCACCATGCCTCACCCAAGGGATGATGCCAGGTTTCCTTCAGATGTGATGCTTGGCATTCAGGCCAAAGATTTCAATACTGGTTTCATCAGACCAGAGAATCTTGTTTCTCATGGTCTGAGAGTCCTTTAGGTGCCTTTTGGCAAACTCCATGTGGTCTGTCATGTGCCTTCTACTGAGGAGTGGTTTCAGTCTGGCCATTTTACCATAAAGGCCTGATTTGTGAAGTGCTGCAGGGATGGTTGTCCTTCTGGAAGGTTCTCCCATCTCCACTGAGGAACTCTGGAGCTCTGTCAGAGTGACCATCGGGTTCTTAGTCACCTCCCTGACCAAGGCCCTTCTCCCCTGATTGCTCAATTTGGCCAGGCAGCCAGCTCTAGGATAGAGTCTTGGTGGTTCCAAACTTCTTCCATTTAAGAATTATGGAGGCCACTGTGTGTTTGGGGACCTTCAATGTTGCAGAAATGTTTTGGTACCCTTCTCCAAATCTGTGCCTCGACACAATCCTCTTGAAGCTCTACGGACAATTCCTTCGACCTCATGGCTTAGTTTTTGCTCTGACATGCACTGTCAACTGTGGGACTTTATATAGACAGGTGTGTGCATTTCCAAATCATGTCCAATCAATTGAATTTACCACAGGTGGACTCCAATCAAGTTGTAGAAACATCTCAAGAATGATCAATGGAAACAGGATGCACCTGACCTCAATTTAGAGTCTCATAGCAAAGGGTCTGAATACTCATGTTATTTTTTAAATATTTTTTTTATACATTTGCAAACATTTCTAAAAATCTGTTTTTGCTTTGTTGTTATGGGATATTGTGTGTAGATTGATGAGGAAAAAAATGTTAGAATCCATTTTAGGATAAGCCTGTAACGTGGCAAAATGTGGAAAAAGTCAAGGGGTCTGAATACATTCCGAAGGCACTGTAAATGCTTGATTTTCATATCAACCTACCTCACTGTTAATTAGTCATTCAGGACTTTGACAACTGTTATTTTCAGGCCGGGTCAACTTTTTAAGTAATTATTGAAATTAACTCACTTAAGCAGTCCTGATTCTTTCTGAATAAAGTAAGTTCCTAGTCAGTCAGTGGTAATAAGACATAATGGGTTATTAATGGGAGTGAGACCTCAGTGTCAGAGACCGCTACTGACCTAGAACCTGCTAATCCCATGGGGATGTTGTGTGTGTGTGTGTGTGTGTTTGTGTGTGTGTGTGTGTGTGTGTGTGTGTGTGTGTGTGTGTGTGTGTGTGTGTGTGTGTGTGTGTGTGTGTGTGTGTGTGTGTGTGTGTGTGTGTGTGTGTGTGTGTGTGTGTGTGTGTGTGTGTGTGTGTGCCTGAGTCTCTAGGAAGCATTATTTTCAAGGGCTTAATCTCCTGTTGGAGACGGAGGTTTACAGAGACTTACTCTGTCCACTTCCACCTCCTCTCTGACAGCCGTTTAGATCAGCTAGTGTTTGACTGACTCTCTGGCTGGATGCACTGACAGCCAGTCCTGCTGCATCGTCAGCTATCCTTCAGTTTCTGCAGTGGCCCGGGATCGGTCCTTAGTGATTTCACTGCCTTGACTCACCACATAAATCTTTTACAGCGGGAATCCACTTAAAGCTTTTGGAGTTTTCTTGTGAACCGTCAAGCAGGACTAGAGACATATTTCAAGCCAGGACAGGATACTGAACAGGGACCAAAAGGGAATCAGGTGGGACCCACAAGTGACTCGCGACCCTCTGGTTTGGGAATCATTCATTGACTGGACGTAAGGCAGGACCTTGGGCCACCAGGCCTGTCTCTTCTCTCCTCTCTTTCCTTCAGCCTGTGGAGTAACTGGGCCTCAGGATGGAGTGCATAAAGCACATTATAAAGAGCATGGTCTCTGTGAAGGTTTGGGCATACATCAAGGGCTACTGTAAACGCAATGGGTTGCTGACGCTCTCGGTCATCGCCGTGGTTTCTGGCTGTGTGCTCGGCTTCTCCCTCCGCAGCTTCAACCTCTCCACGCAGGTATGGAGGCGCGCGCGCACACACAGCTATTGAGTCATGCAACAAGGTTTTGGTTCTATTGGGCCTAAGGTTTATAGCACTCAGGCATCCTACAGGGAGATGTGATGAGCTTTGGGTCTTAGACGGGGGTAGTGTTAACAGAGGGCTCTGGGTCTTAGACGGGGGTGGTGTTAACACAGAGGGCTCTGGGTCTTAGACAGTGTGATAGTGTTAACACAGAGGGCTCTGGATCTTAGACAGAGGGATAGTAAACCACTGAGGGGTTGGTTGAGAGGGCCTTACACTGGGATAGTGCAGACGGAGACTAAAGAGAGAGTGACCAGCAAGACACTTTCACAACGCATAAAACCCTGTCTCACAAAGCTTGTACCATATTGTTGACATGGGAAACTACTCTGACTGCAGATCGATAACTGCTGTATTGAATTCAGAACAGATGCAATAAAACAATATCAACTGAACCATAACCTGCACATCCCAGTTATACAGTACTGATTCAGCTAGCTACAGTAGAGGCTGGACCATTCAACTGCTCTACCTGGGTCAATAGTAGCCATGGTGATCCAACCCTTGACATCCACTATTTCAGTAGTGGATTAATGGGTCAGCAGCTTCTAATTATCTGACACACTGTTGTAATCTGCATCCACGCTAACCTCAACCTGTCAATAAATACACAGCATCAAGCATAGCCCAATGGGAAAGCACGTCACCTGAGAATGATTGATTGATTGAACTTTATTAGTCATGTAAAATCCTGTAACACAATGTCAAACCAAAAATATATAACATACCAGGCACCAGACCAAGAAGTGGGTTTGACTTAGCTGGCCTGGTACAATGGAACCAACAGAATAGTCCCTAAAGTGCAAACGGTGCACACCTCATGTATTTGAAAGTATTTTACCAACTGTATGTATTTGCCCCAGGTCTGCCATGTACAGCTTGTCCCCTGACCCAGAGTTTTGTGTGTCTCCCCTTTCCAGGCTAAGATCTACTTCTCGTTCCCTGGAGAACTGCTGATGAGGATGTTGAAGATGCTGATCCTGCCTCTCATCACATCCAGGTAACACATCATCACTACTGTCTGTTCCCCATGTCCCTACTGCTCTTCTCCCTGGTCTACACCACAACCCATGCTACTTCAATAGAACGCTCTATACATTTATAATGGAATAAGACGCTAATCGAATACTCTATGGATTCTAATGGAATACAACACTAAATGAATACTCTAAGAGTTGTAAAGAAAGAGAATGCTATCAGAATGCTGTACGACTCCTGATGAAATAGAACTCCTGGAGCATTCACAGCATTGCATTTCATCAGGATTCGTACAGTATTCTGATAGCATTCTCTTTCTTTACAACTCCTAGAGTATTCATAGCATTCTAACGGAAAAGAGCGCTAAATTAAATAGCTCATTAAATAGAACGCTATCAGATTGCTCTCTGAATTTGAATGGAATACAACACTGACTGAATGCTCTATGAATCCTAACTCCGTGGCCAGTCTGATGTCGGGGCTGTCAGCCATGGACACTAAGGCCAGCGGGCGGCTGGGGGTGCTAACCATCACTTACTACCTGTGGACCACCTTCATCGCTGTCATCGTCGGCATCATCCTGGTGCTGGTCATCCACCCTGGTACGGGCACAGAGAAGGACGGGCACAGAGCAGGGTCAGGGCCCGTTATGACTTCTGCTGATGCTCTGCTGGACCTCATCAGGTACATATACACGCAAGCAAGCATTTACGCACACACGGACGCACGCATGCAAACACGCACGGACAGACACACAAATGCGCATGAATGTACATACACATGGTGAAGTATCTTGAGCGGCATATTTGAATAGGATGGCCCACAGACACATTGCCTCTATCAGTAGTTGGCTGTACCAGATTCCAGAGTTTCCTGTCTTTAGTCAGTCTAAGGTGTTTAGCACCCACCTTTTCATCCTTAACATCCCTCATGGGACGAGATTCCAGATTTCCACCAGACTCAGGCAACAGATTCTGACTGCTCTGCTAACACAGACGTTCGAAAGAATCAAATATTTTATATTTGATTCTTCCTGTCGGGGTTTGTGTGGATTAACTCATAAATAAACCAGTCAACCAGTGAACTCAGTGAACTCCAGTTTTCCTCAGCTAAGTATAAACCATAAAGGTTGTGTAGGCCTGGGATTCAACAACAGGCGCTTTGTATACAAGCGCATTGCATTGTGGAAAAATGCGCCTTGTAAAGGCAAGTTTCCTGACGTTGGTGGATATTGCATTCATGGTAAACGCTGCGGATTCCAGCTCAAGCGTAAATTACCTTTAAAAGTCAAGAGCAATGGGCTTGTCCTTTGACTGAATCCCCAACCTGGTCTCAGAGCATTTCGTATTATTCTGTACGTAAATCCGGGACAGCCCATGTAGTAGGATATGTTACGTTTTGTAATGTATGTATTCATTTGTGGATGTCCATCACCCATTTCGTATGATATGCTACGATTACAATTTGTATTATGTGTTACGAATTTGTAAAAAGAATGATATGTTACGAAATTCTAGCAAGGTGACTAGGTGGCTAATTTTAGCTAGCTGGCTAACGATAGCTAGGCTAGGGGTTAGGGGTTAAGGTTAGGGTTAAGTTTAGGAGTTAGGTTAAAAGGTTTACGGTTTATGATTTGGGGAAGGGTTAGCTAAAAGGTTTAAGACCCTGCTGGCTAAATAGCCTCCTAATACTGACTCTTCAAGGAATCAGATCTTTTCTTTTTCTGTTACCAACAGTGTTGTGGTTCTGTGTGGATTGAATCATTTTAAACCAGTCCTGTCCACCCCAGTCCCCTTAGTACAGCTAAATACAGCTACCTGGAAGCTTGTATTAAGTAGGGGTCTTTAGGTCGTAAATAGCATTTAAAACAGCAACACCAGTACAAGGTCATTTAGCTCACGTGGTTTGAGGGATTTGCATGTTTGGGACTGTTCTATTGGTTATATTGTTCACATTCACTTCTGAAACAAGTCAACCCTCCAGCGGGCCATGGGTTAATAATAGGCATCATTAGGGGAGAGTGGGGTAAGTTGAGCCATTTTTTACATTCAGTATCACTCAGTCAAGGGAAATACATCATTATTTCTAACAAAGATACTGTATCTACATATATTTCAGCGTGTATCCCTGGAAAAACATAGCTTTTCCCAAAAAAAGTGGTTTCTTGGCACAACTTACCCTGGGTATGGGGGTAAGTTAAGCCGCCTACAAATTTCTCTACTGAATGAAAAATTACCACTACCTTTTTAAAACCATGTCTATTTTCCCAACCATGTCTATTTCCCAACCACAATTCCACACAATCACTTTTTGTATTTTGATCATTTTAAGCATTTAACACAGGCTTAACACCTAATTAACACTGTACTTTAAAAAAATATTTTAACATAGACCAGCCCCTGTTGTTACCTCATATCCCAGCAAAAATGCAAGCATTATGAAACCTCTAACACAATAAATATATTTGACTTGGTGAAAATCATTTTTTTGGACCTAACTTGCTTACTACTTTTTCCATGTGGTTTCTTCCTTCACAGATTCCATAAAATCATGACCTCATCCTAAATATTTGGTCAAATTATATATTTGGGTGGCTCGACTTACCCCTTTGGCTCAAAGTACCCCAGTGACGACTAAGTCTCTATCTTCTCAGAACACACCGTGTCCTAAATGCTTTGCCCAGAACACACTGCACAATGCGTGTTAAGGATCGGCAGTGGCTTAGGCCCTCCGTGTGAAGAATCCTCCAAAGCCCAGAGGATTATGGGTATTTTTAGTGAAAGCTGTGTACGGGCGGGCGGATGTTGGCTGTATGACTGTCAGAGGTGCTTTAGATCATTTGTCACACGTCTGATAGGCTGACTGGCCCTGGTGCAGTAGCCTTAACATGATCCTTTATGAATACAGGCCTCCTAATGATGAGGACTCTTAACCACCAACACAGGCAACCAGCCTGGAGATGTTACCACATAAGTCTTTCTGAGACAGGGGACCTCTTTGCTTCTGGCCGGACCAGGAGAAATTGACGCTGCTCAGGATAAAATTGAGACGATAACAGAAAGCAGATACCCCAACCTTCTGACACGTTATATGCTCAGTGTGACAGGACAGGGCTACCGGAACACAGGGTCAGCAGAATAGAATAGATAGTCCACCTGAAGGTAGAGATTTCACTTAAAAAATCTGAACAAATCATATATGACAATATAACATCACACATCATATAAACAGTGTTATTATCACCCCATTACTCAGGGAATAACTCCCATCATATAAACAGTATTATTATCACCCCCTTTACTCAGGGAATAACTCCCATCATATAAACAGTATTATTATCACCCCCATTACTCAGGGAATAACTCCCATCATATAAACAGTATAATTATCACCCCATTACTCAGGGAATAACTCCCATCATATAAACAGTATTATTATCACCCCCATTACTCAGGGAATAACTCCCATCATATAAACAGTATTATTATCACCCCATTACTCAGGGAATAACTCCCATCATATAAACAGTATTATTATCACCCCCATTACTCAGGGAATAACTCCCATCATATAAACAGTATTATTATCACCCCATTACTCAGGGAATAACTCCCATCATATAAACAGTTTTATTATCACCCCATTACTCAGGGAATAACTCCCATCATATAAACAGTATTATTATCACCCCATTACTCAGGGAATAACTCCCATCATATAAACGGTATTATTATCACCCCATTACTCAGGGAATAACTCCCATCATATAAACAGTTTTATTATCACCCCCTTTACTCAGGGAATAACTCCCATCATATAAACAGTATTATTATCACCCCATTACTCAGGGAATAACTCCCATCATATAAACAGTATTATTATCACCCCCAATACTCAGGGAATAACTCCCATCATATAAACAGTATTGTTATCACCCCATTACTCAGGGAATAACTCCCATCATATAAACAGTTTTATTATCACCCCATTACTCAGGGAATAACTCCCATCATATAAACAGTATTATTATCACCCCATTACTCAGGGAATAACTCCCATCATATAAACAGTTTTATTATCACCCCATTACTCAGGGAATAACTCCCATCATATAAACAGTTTTATTATCACCCCATTACTCAGGGAATAACTCCCATCATATAAACAGTATTTCACCCCATTATCACTCCCATCATTAAACAGGGAATAACTCCCATCATATAAACATTATTATTATCACCCCATTACTCAGGGAATAACTCCCATCATATAAACAGTATTGTTATCACCCCATTACTCAGGGAATAACTCCCATCATATAAACATTATTATTATCACCCCATTACTCAGGGAATAACTCCCGTCATATAAACAGTATTGTTATCACCCCATTACTCAGGGAATAACTCCCATCATATAAACATTATTATTATCACCCCATTACTCAGGGAATAACTCCCATCATATAAACAGTATTGTTATCACCCCATTACTCAGGGAATAACTCCCATCATATAAACAGTTTTATTATCACCCCCATTACTCAGGGAATAACTCCCATCATATAAACAGTATTATTATCACCCCCATTACTCAGGGAATAACTCCCATCATATAAACAGTATTATTATCACCCCCATTACTCAGGGAATAACTCCCATCATATAAACAGTATTATTATCACCCCCATTACTCAGGGAATAACTCCCATCATATAAACAGTATTATTATCACCCCCATTACTCAGGGAATAACTCCCATCATATAAACAGTATTATTATCACCCCCATTACTCAGGGAATAACTCCCATCATATAAACAGTATTATTATCACCCCCATTACTCAGGGAATAACTCCCATCATATAAACAGTATTATTATCACCCCCATTACTCAGGGAATAACTCCCATCATATAAACATTATTATTATCACCCCATTACTCAGGGAATAACTCCATCATATCATATAAACAGTATATTATTATCACCCCCATTACTCAGGGAATAACTCCCATCATATAAACAGTATTATTATCACCCCCATTACTCAGGGAATAACTCCCATCATATAAACAGTATTATTATCACCCCATCATATAAACAGTATTATTATCACTCCCATCATTAAACAGGAATAACTCCCATCATATAAACAGTATTATTATCACCCCCATTACTCAGGGAATAACTCCCATCATATAAACAGTATTATTATCACCCCCATTACTCAGGGAATAACTCCCATCATATAAACAGTATTATTATCACCCCCATTACTCAGGGAATAACTCCCATCATATAAACAGTATTATTATCACCCCCATTACTCAGGGAATAACTCCCATCATATAAACAGTATTATTATCACCCCCATTACTCAGGGAATAACTCCCATCATATAAACAGTATTGTTATCACCCCATTACTCAGGGAATAACTCCCATCATATAAACAGTATTGTTATCACCCCATTACTCAGGGAATAACTCCCATCATATAAACAGTTTTATTATCACCCCATTACTCAGGGAATAACTCCCATCATATAAACAGTATTGTTATCACCCCATTACTCAGGGAATAACTCCCATCATATAAACAGTTTTATTATCACCCCATTACTCAGGGAATAACTCCCATCATATAAACAGTTTTATTATCACCCCATTACTCAGGGAATAACTCCCATCATATAAACAGTATTGTTATCACCCCATTACTCAGGGAATAACTCCCATCATATAAACAGTATTGTTATCACCCCATTACTCAGGGAATAACTCCCATCATATAAACAGTATTATTATCACCCCATTACTCAGGGAATAACTCCCATCATATAAACAGTATTGTTATCACCCCATTACTCAGGGAATAACTCCCATCATATAAACAGTATTGTTATCACCCCATTACTCAGGGAATAACTCCCATCATATAAACAGTATTGTTATCACCCCATTACTCAGGGAATAACTCCCATCATATAAACATTATTATTATCACCCCATTACTCAGGGAATAACTCCCATCATATAAACAGTTTTATTATCACTCCATTACTCAGGGAATAACTCCCATCATATCCAATACTGTTGTAGACTTTATGATTTACATGTTATTCTCCCTTTGACAGGAACATGATTCCCTCCAATCTGATAGAGGCAACTTTTCAACAGTACCGTACAGACCTGGTGCCCATAGTAGCCTCCAGTTTGGTGGAGTCCCAGGCCAACTACGTCTACGTGATGCCCGACCACAACAACCCTCAGCTGGGCCACCCGGTCTTCCTGGAGATCACCCCAGCTCCAGACATCAAGTACAAGATTGTCCCTGGCCACAGCTCTGGCATGAACGTACTGGGGATTGTCATTTTCTCTGCTACTATGGGTGAGACACACACACACACACACACATATAGTATGCATGAATGAACACACACAAATGACACACTGGATACACGAGTACACACACACACGCCCTTCCAATCACGCCTGCTCCTGTGTTTTCTCTGTGCAGGCCTGCTCCTGGGGAAGATGGGCGAGAGAGGCGCTCCATTGGTCAATGTGTGTCAGTGTGTCAACGAGTGTGTTATGAAGATCATCAATGCTGCCATGTGGTGAGTTGTTGAGACACACAGCAGTCACCTGTCTGAACTCTCCTTCACATGTAAAGGTCTGGTAATCCTGATCTGGAGGATTGAGAATGGGAGGATTCATTTAGATTGAGATCGGATCTCACCAACACATCTTCCTCCTACCCCCCTCTCCCTTAGTCATTAGCTCAGTGTATGTCTGCATTTCAGGTGTGGCAGGTCATCAAGTTGAGCCAGGTCAACCCAAAGCTGCTTGAGTTCTTAGGAAGCCCAAAGCTCAGGGGGCATGACGGACAGAGACAGAATCACAAGGGCCCATTGCTTGCTTGCCTCATTTATTTTGAGGTATTTATAATTTATTGATCTTTTTCCAGGTATTTCCCTTTCGGCATTGTGTTCCTGGTAGCAGGGAAGATCCTGGACATGCATGACCCCGCCCACCTGGGAGAGAAGCTGGGGATGTACTTCATCACAGTGTTAGCCGGCCTGTTTGTCCACGGACTCATCCTGCTGCCGCTCTTCTACTTTGTAATCACACGCAAAAACCCCTTCACCTACATCAGAGGCCTGCTACAGGCTCTGGTCATCGCCCTGGCAACCTCCTCCAGTTCTGCCACCCTGCCCATCACCATGAAGTGTCTGTTGGAGAACTGTGGAGTGGACAGACAGATCGCCAGGTTTGTCCTTCCAGTCGGAGCCACCATCAACATGGACGGGACAGCCCTCTACGAGGCCGTGGCAGCCATTTTTATCGCTCAGGTCAACGAGTACGAACTGGACTTTGGTCAGCTGGTCACCATCAGGTCAGGACTGTCTACACAAGAGCTCTCTCTGTTACTCTCTTAGTTACTTTGTGTCACAGCAACCACACATTCGCACGCACGCACACACACACACACACACACACACACACACACACACACACACACACACACACACACACACACACACACACACACACACACACACACACACACACACACACACACACACACACACACACACACACACACACACACACACACACACACACACACACACACACACACACACACCCTGACCCTGCTCTTGTCTCTTCAGTATCACAGCAACAGCGGCCAGTATCGGGGCTGCTGGGATTCCGCAGGCGGGCCTGGTTACCATGGTGATCGTCTTGACCTCTGTGGGGCTGCCGCCCGCTGACATCACACTGATCGTGGCCATCGACTGGGTCCTGTAAGTGTCTGACCGTGAGAGTGTTTGTGGACTGGGTCCTGTAAGTGTCTGACCGTGAGAGTGTTTGTGGACTGGGTCCTGTAAGTGTCTGACCGTGAGAGTGTTTGTGGACTGGGTCCTGTAAGTGTCTGACCGTGAGAGTGTTTGTGGACTGGGTCCTGTAAGTGTCTGACCGTGAGAGTGTTTGTGGACTGGGTCCTGTAAGTGTCTGACCGTGAGAGTGTTTGTGGACTGGGTCCTGTAAGTGTCTGACCGTGAGAGTGTTTGTGGACTGGGTCCTGTAAGTGTCTGACCGTGAGAGTGTTTGTGGACTGGGTCCTGTAAGTGTCTGACCGTGAGAGTGTTTTGTGGACTGGGTCAGGACCTGATCAATGTGTTGGGAGACCTGGCTGCATCAGTGTCACCTCTGTAAGAAGGACTGGGTCCTGTAACAACTCTATGCCTGCTTTACACTGAGAGTATACTACCTTTTGACCCCAGCCCTAACCCCTCTGTGGACTGGGTCCTACAACTATAGTGTCTGACCGACCCCAGAGTGTTTGTGTCTGACCCAGGGATACCAGCTTTTGACCCCAGCCCAGGACCATGATCAATGTGTTGGGAGACGCTCTGGCTGCAGGCATCATGTGTCACCTCTGTACAAAGAAGGACTTTGAGAGGAGGGAGTCAAACGCTAACTCTGCCCTCTACAATACAACTATATACCACCTTTACACTGACCCCAGGTAACAACTCTATACCAGCTTTACACTGACCCCAGCCCTAACCCTCTACAATACAACTATATACTACCTTTACACTGACCCCAGCCCTAACCCCTCTACAATACAACTATACCCCTCTACAATACAACTATAGCCCTACTACCTTTACACTGACCCCAGCCCTTTACCTTTACACTGACCCCAGCCCTAACCCCTCTACAATACAACTATATACTGACCCCACCTTTACACTGACCCCAGCCCTAACCCCTCTACAATACAACTATATACTACCTTTACACTGACCCCAGCCCTAACACCCCTCTACAATACAACTATATACTACCTTTACACTGACCCCAGCCCTAAGCCCCCTCTACAATACAACTATATACCACCTTTACACTGACCCCAGCCCTAACCCCTCTACAATACAACTATATACCACCTTTACACTGACCCCAGCCCTAACCCCTCTACAATACAACTATATACCACCTTTACACTGACCCCAGCCCTAACCCTCTACAATACAACTATATACCACCTTTATACCACCTCTTACACTGACCCCAGCCCTAACCCCTCTACAATACAACTATATACCACCTTTACACTGACCCCAGCCCTAACCCTCTACAATACAACTATATACCACCTTTACACTGACCCCAGCCCTAAGCCCTCTACAATACAACTATATACCACCTTTACACACTGACCCCAGCCCTAACCCCTCTACAATACAACTATATACCACCTTTACACTGACCCCAGCCCTAACCCCTCTACAATACAACTATATACCACCTTTACACTGACCCCAGCCCTAACCCCTCTACAATACAACTATATACCACCTTTACACTGACCCCAGCCCTAACCCCTCTACAATACAACTATATACCACCTTTACACTGACCCCAGCCCTAACCCCTCTACAATACAACTATATACCACCTTTACACTGACCCCAGCCCTAAGCCCTCTACAATACAACTCTATAATACCAGGTTTTAGTGTGTTTGAATCTGCTCTTCGACTAACTGTCTTCTCTCTCTCTTTCTCTCTCTCTCTCTCTGTGTGTGTTCTGTGTTTGTGTTTTGTGCAGAGGGACACAGTGATCTCCTTCGGTGGCCAGAGTGTCCAGAGTTGTGCCCTGTCTGAGGCTCCTCTCATGGACTATGCCCATCGCTGTGACTATGTCTATGAGGTGGAAGGTGACTGTGTCACAGAGAGATCTGGCCCCACTTACAACCTGTGTCAAGTTTAGGAGAAACCTGTTCCCTGTTACAACCTGTGTAACAAAGACACCGGTCCCCGGCTGCAACCCGTATCACAGAGAAACCGGTCCCCTTATACATGCTGTCACAAACAAACCCGTCCCCCGCTACAAACTGTTTGGTCTGAGACACTTTCACTGGACAGACAGCAGGGGGCACTGCCCGCCTTCAACAGAGACCTTTCTATTTACATGAATATACATAGAGTTGTCCTGATATCAATGGCTTTGGACTGGGGAATTACAATGGGACTGGGAAACAACCCTGCACTGAAACAGAGTTTGCACTTTTCTGATGTGCATTTATCAGGAGTTGACTATAATGTCTTCATAATGTTCTCTGATGGATCAGTTGGTTGATGATGTGCTCACACCACTAATTGTTGTGCGGTTGATTCCCGCACATGCAGTAAGTCGCTTTGGTAAATGTTCAGCTATTTACTGTCTGATGATCACACCTGTGCCATGATGAGGAAGCAGGTTTTCCTCATCATTTTGTGACTGGCTATCTAGGCTACTGTAACCTACCAGTGACAGGGACTTACTTATACAGTAGGTCCACTAGGGTGCATGTTATGTCCGAGTCAGTTTTCCTTCTTTAGCTCAATGCAGATTCCGCTCAGCACACCATTTTGGTGCCACAATGTACTGCAGCACAGAGCACTTTTTAGGCATCCAGGTGGCATTATGGACACCATTTTGGTTCAATGTGCTGCTGACTGTGAAGATAGATGAGAAGCACTTTCAGAGTTTTTTAAAATCCTTTTTGGTATCAGAATGGTTATAGATACTTGCATGAAGATGCGATATTTAGGGCAGGAGTATTCAACTCTGACCCTACGAGGTCCAGAGCCAGCTGGTTTTCTGTTCTACCTGATCATTCATTACACCCATCTGGTGTCCCGGGTCTAAATCAGGCCCTGATTAGAGGGGAACAGTGAAAACATGCAGTGGAACTGCCTTCTGAGGTCCAGAGTTGAGTTTGAGGGTTCTAGAGATGTAACAGTAGTTTAAAACAAATGTGAGTGTGATTACTGATTATTTAGTAATATATATATTTTTTTTATGGTTTAAACTTAAATGTTGCATTTGCACATTTTTCATTTATATTTTGCAGTTAGGTTTTGGAGTTGCCTTAAAATGTTCTTAATAACTGGTCACCGTTACTGAGAATGTTGCAACCACAAAAGTGCTGAAATTGACAGAACTTAATACTGAAAATGTGTTTAAATATAGTCAGTGACTAGGGGTAAATCCTCTCGTCGTTACCTCTGTTAACCTAATTATAACAAACACAGAATGGTTAACTGATATTTCAATGTCTTATTGGTAGATTTACTGTAGATTTCACTGTGATGTACATCTTTGACCACCTAGTATCTAGAAGAAACTTCTCAAAATGTTTTTACATACAAATGAAAATTACTGTGGTGTCCATGCAAGATACTTGTCTTGTACATTGTTATGTTCTAATCCAATTTGAAATGTAATGATTTGAGCAACTTTTCCCCCTCCTCACAATACACACAATAAGCCAAAAGGACAATCCTGCTGAGCTTTATAAAGCTTACAGATATTTTATTCAAAGTAATTGTGTGTTAGACAGGTTCTGAACAGGCCTTCCTTCAAAACCAAACAGAAGAAATCAAAATGAATCCATTAAAAAAGTCAAAAGGAACTCCAACACAAAAAAATGTACAAACATGTAAAACTACATACAAGTCAAATAAATTACGTCTTTGTGCCTCCACTGCTGTTGCCAGGTTCTTCCATCTCTCCCACATAAATTAAGGCTAAAAACAGAGGTTAACCATAATCTATTTATTCCAGTAAACCCACTAGCATTTCCACATAGTAGCACTGAGAAGCTAGCAAAGCAATAGCTGATTAGTAGAACTCAATAGTAAAATATCAAAAGGATGAGAACAAAGAGTCAAGCAAGTGAACCACTCCCCCTCTAGTGGTCATTTCTGGTTCAGAATAACCACTCTCTCTAGTGGTTGTTTCTGGTTCAGAATAACCACTCTCTCTAGTGCTGCTTCTGGTTCAGAATAACCACGCTCTCTAGTGGTCGTTTCTGGTTCAGAATAACCACTCTCTCTAGTGCTGCTTCTGGTTCAGAATAACTACTCTCTCTTTTGCTGTTTCTGGTTCAGAATAACCACTCTCTCTAGCGCTGTTTCTGGTTCAGAATAACCACTCTCTCTAGTGGTCGTTTCTGGTTCAGAATAACCACTCTCTATAGTGCTGTTTCTGGTTCAGAATAACCACTCTCTCTAGTGCTGTTTCTGGTTCAGAATAACCACTCTCTCTAGTGCTGTTTTTGCTTCATAATAACCACTCTCTCTAGTGCTGTTTTTGCTTCATAATAACCACTCTCTCTAGTGGTCGTTTCTGGTTCAGAATAACCACTCTCTCTAGTGCTGCTTCTGGTTCAGAATAACTACTCTCTCTTTTGCTGTTTCTGGTTCAGAATAACCACTCTCTCTAGTGCTGTTTTTGCTTCATAATAACCACTCTCTCTAGTGCTGTTTTTGCTTCATAATAACCACTCTCTCTAGTGGTCGTTTCTGGTTCAGAATAACCACTCTCTCTAGTGCAGTTTCTGGTTCAGAATAACCACTAGTACAGTTTCTGGTCCAGATTTTTTTTTAAAGACCCACCACATATTGCATGCACTCTGTTCAGGACTGTTCCATGAGAAACTCCTTCTCCTTAAACAATCTTCTCCTTAAAAAAAATAATAGTGACTAACTTGAGGCCTACAGAGAGGATATTCCTGTGACAGAAGCAGTATTTTTTGTCCACGTGTGGAAACTAGTAAGGCTTTACAGATCCGAAGACAGAGATCACAATACCTTTAGAAGAGAGAGGATTATAAAGTCTGGTTACTAGGCTGTTCCCAGAACCCAGAACCTACTCCTGGACATAAAATCATGCTCAATGGAGAATCTCTATTGAAAGTCCAGGAGACAAGGCCCTACTTTTCTAAAACAAGTGTCACCCATTATGGTGAAGGTTAGGACTGTGTAAGGGTAAACTGATCCTAGATCTGCTGCAGCAGGAAACTAAACTAACTAACTGTGTTTTGGTGCTGCTGTAGTCAGTTACTTACTCTCCAACAGACTACAGTACTACACTCAAACCTACATAGGAAAGCCCTTGGTGATGAAAAGTGCACAAAGATATGTTAAAAACAGATGTAGGAATATTCGCTTGATGGAAAACCAACCCCCAGTCTTCTTCCTGAAACGTCACTTGAATATGCCTGGGTTTAGCTTTCTTTCTTTTTTCCAAAGTTTTTCGGTTATTGCACATTTCTAAAATGGCAGACAGTTTCTCAGGATGACTGTGTTTGTTGGCTGCAAGGCAGATCAAAGGCCCATGAGTGAAACCACCTCCTGCAGTACCTGTATTAGAACAGACTATTCCTTATGGGTTCATCAGTAACTCCTACATCTATTAACATGAAACAAGACTTTCAGTACCTCAACTGGTGGACTCCAATCTTTGAAAGCCCTCTGCCTCATGGTTCACACACAAGTTTGAATGGAAAATAAGGCCAACGTCTGAGGTGTTTTACAGCGGAGACTGCATCCTCTTGCCCTTCAGACCATCTTAGAGAGTCAAACTAAACCTTATGATGTTGACCATTCAAACGTCCTGCAATATCCCAATGGGAATGGAGTGAGTAGTGTCATACTGTAGTATCATCATAATAGCAGTCTGGTGTCTGTAGCTTCCCTCAGCTTCTACAATCAAAAAAAGAAAACCCCAAAGAAAATCCACAAACCAAAACCTGAAGAAATAAAAGAAACTAAACCAAAACGTTGAGTCAAATCTAAATAAAATTTAATGATTGCATGTTCAAAGTAAAACAATCAAAACAAAGGACCAAAAACAGAACCAAAAAAAAATGATCACAAAGGCCATAAATTCTTCTTTAGCTCGAGATGAGCAGTAAAAAACAAAAACAACTCAACTCTCCGATCAGTAGTCTACGCTTCGACGAAAAAAGAAAAGTTAGTCTCTCAAAGAAAATTCAAGAAAAACATCAAAGATACTAAAGAGAGAACTTTTTTTCTACAAAAACAGCAAACTGGATGAGAGAGAGAGCTGTGTTGCTCCACTCTTGTTAGATTCAGCCTTAGTACCGGTTGTTCAGATGTCCAAACTATTACTGGTAAGGGGAAATGAGTCATAACGGTAAGCATCTTCCCTATTCACAAAGCTTCTCAGAGGACTTAATGCTGATCTAAGATCAGCTCCTCTCGGTCCATATAAATCGTACTTATTTATGATCCTAGATCAGCATGTGAATACTGGCCCTGGGATCATACCCTTCCATTTCTTTGGTCCTTCTTAAACATGTTCCTACTTTAAAATCTCCAGACTTTTTTTTTTTTTTTTTTTTTACATGGCCTCTCAAGAGTCAACTTTTAAAAGAGCCCCAAAACGTGACACACATGCTGCTATGTAAATGGTACCATCCAGTACCTAACATGAGGCGTATAAAACTGATTCCACACGGTGAGAGAAGACCAATGTATGGTTTACGTCAAAACAGCCGACTATCGCTCTGACATTATATAATAAGGATTTAAAAAGTGCTTTCCTTTTAGAATGGCTGGAGACAGTGGATGGCTTGACAGGGAGGGTAACTTAAGGCATATATTTCTACACTGGAACCAGCGTCTAAGACAGCATGCTTCCTCCTACAGTGGGGGACTAGACGTATGACTGTAGAGCATCCTTCTCCAAGCCCCTACCGTGGTCCTACCATTCATATGGCACATAGCGACACTAGTTTAGTCTCACAGGAAAAACAATCTAGTCTTGAATTGTGAAATTGGTCACCATATCAGGATAAACATTGAGAACTGCGTTTGGAACATCCCAAAGCATGAGTAAAAAAAAAAACAAGAGAAATATCAAACTCAGCCTAGACTCTCTGTTAGACTAGTACAAAGATGCAGAGTGAGAATGGGCTTAGTGAGATAACGCTAAAAACAAGTTTGTTTTGTCAAACTGAGGCAATTTACCCTCCATATTAGAAGCCTGGGGTGAGGTTTCTCTCCTCCCTCTATCACCCCACCTCCCTCTTCTCCCTCTACTTGTGGCCTTTGCTGGTCTTGAACGACACCTGTAGGATCTTGTCCCCGAGGCGGTAACCGTTGAGGCTGCCGATCGCCATGGCGGCCTCCTCATAGTTCGTCATGGTAACAAAGCCAAAGCCTTTGCACTTGTTGGTGTTGAAGTCGCGGATGACCTTGACGTTGGTGACGGCGCCGAAGGGCCCGAACATCTGCCATAGGATGCCCTCGTCGGCGTCCTGGCCCAGGTTGTAGATGAAGATGCACCAGCCAGAGGTGGCGTTCCCCGGCACACTCACCCCAGACATACCGCTCATATGGTCCACAGACATGGGAGAAAACCTGGGGGAGGACAGAGGGGGCTAGGGTTATCACTCTGTCTCTTCACACTCATTTTAGAGAACCTGAGAGGGGACAACGCTTCAGTGTGTGTGTTACCTGAATCTCTGAGCCTGGTGGTGAACTGGCCCTCCAAAGCGGCGTCCCTGGTTGTGGTAGAGCTGAGATATGAGCTGAGTGTTCTTGGCCTGGTTGGGGCTGGCAGCAAACTTCACTGTGATTGGCTCAGCGGATCCGGGGGGTTTCTGTCCGTTCAGGTCTTTTATGGCGTCCTCGGCCTCCGCTCGCTTGTCAAACCGGATGAACGCCACCCCCCGAGACAGGCCTGGGAAAAGACATGAACAGGACAGGTTCAGCTGAGAGACAGACGAACACAGCGAGGCCTGGTTCTAGAATGTGTGTCTGTGTGGTCCTACCAGAGGCCTGGTCGACCAGCACCCGGGAGTTGATGATGCGTCCGTAGCGAGCGAACATGTCCTCCACGTCTTTCTGGGTCATGGTCTTGGGCAGGCCACTGATGTACAGGTTGGCATCTTTAATGGTGTCAGAGCTCGGCCGCGCATATGAAACCTAACACCAGAGGGCAGCACAGAGCACATTAAACACCACTGACGATACCCTCCATAGTACACACTGATTACACACAACCCTGAATTATATCTAGCCAGAAATGAGAAATTACTTTAAATAAAAAGTGGTTATTAGAAGGTTGTTTTAATTATGTTTGTATATTTTTATGCAATCTTGGCAAATGAATGTTTTGTAATTGCCTTATGTTTTGAATTGACAAAATCATGAGTTTACTTTTATAAAGCCTTCATGAGTAATGTCTCCAAAACTAGAAAATTAAAAAGTGAAAAGGTGCCTTGACTGACCATTGTGGCTTTTACGTAGAAAAACCATTCCCTTAGTAAGATGTGGTGGGCAATATCGAAGTAGGACTTTCCAAGTTTCAAAATGACGTAAACAACTATTATAGTACCAAAATCAACATAGGGAAAAACATTCTCAGGAGTGATTTTTTTTCTCTCGTACCAAACCAAATAAAAAGTTCCAAACTTAAAATGATAAATTAACGTGTAAAATGTCAACCTGAGGTAGTGGTGCTGAATAAAGAATTTAAAAAAGTTTAGTCCTGAATAAGGCTGAAAATACGGTTGCACTTCTCTACTCCATCCGTCAGAAGCGGGGCCAGTGATCTATCAGACGTAGTCCTGTCTAATATAGACCCACACTAACGCCGATTCCCAAATCCAATCCTAAACTATTGGCACTACATGCCCATCTGAAACGATTGGGTTGGTATTGGCAAAGGGCAAAGAAAGGCTAACATAACACCATATTGCTAACACCCACACAATCCTTTCAGATCCATAGGAGGGCCTAGGAGGAAGCGTCTAGGGGTGGATTTGACAGTCAGCCTCAGTAGAGAAGGGCTAGTTTAAATGACATGACATGGTTGGGTTGACACAGTACTGTAGGAACACCTTATTGCACGTTACCTTGATAGTTTTAGACTGTAGCCTTAGTCCATTCAGAGTATTGATAGCTCTTTCTGCATCGCTAGGGGTAAGATAGTTAACAAATCCGTACCCTAAACTGTGGCCTAGAGAAAAAAAAAGGAAAACAATAAAATAAAATAAAAAAACGTTGTATAGTTTCAAATAAATCGGCACACTGGTCAAATAAATGATTAAACAAAACAAATCTACACAATGCATGCTAGTCGTGAAACAAGTAACAAAGAAATAGGCTTCAACCAAACTGGACTGTTTTCCTGGAATAAGGAAAGCTGAGCCCATCACGGACAGATGGAGAGCATGGGTAAATATCTACACCAACAGCCTTATACAAAATAACTATGTGGAATACCTCATATCAAGTTCAGGAGGACAAATGTTCAAATTACAGCGAGACATAGTCCTAGGCCTAAACAGAACATATGACATGAAGCTGTTTGCATAGATACTACAAACATCTCACCACAAAGTTACTAGTGAGCATGTCAAAGATCTCTGTCTCATCAGCAGTTCTCATACACCTACAAGAGGCAGACAGGGCAGTATACCAGTTACTCTACACACTGACTGGTTGGCTTGAACAAACATGTTATGGAGGTGCCCTTCGTAATATTTCAACAATTATGGGGGTCCCCAAGGTTTGTTAAAAGGTACCCCTGAGTCGTGTTCGGTAGGACGCAACATAGCAAAATGTTCAAACACGCCCCTGTAAAATGTGAGCCATACACACAGACCAACTCCTCCATCCATTCTACTCCAAGGTCAGAGGTCACACACCTGTAGTGCATTGTGGGACAAGGTGTTCCGTACCTGCCACTTTGTCCCGTATGAGCTTGGCGGACTCCACCTCGCCAATGCTGCTGAAGAGGCTGCGTAGCTCGTCCTGGCTCATGCTCTGGGGAAGGTAGTTGACTATCAGGTTGGTCTTGGCATCCGTCACCTCATCTCCTCCTCCCATGTGATCCTCGTAGCCGTTGGACATGTCATACACCTCCTGGGGAGGGAGGGAGGCACAGTTAAGGAAGAGAAAAACAGGCATTCGGAAGTAAACCAGCATGGCTGAAACGTCAACGGGATGCAGATTTTAAATCATAAAAGGAAAACAATAATAACATTTTTACAAAATCTACATGCAACATTGTAAACATAGCATCCTAATCTACAGAGCCTAATTACACCCCAGATGTAGGAGCACAATGGTGGATGGCAGCAATGACTGTAGCTCCTCTTACCCACAAGTTAATCACCTGCAGTACTTTCACAGCCAGACTCAACTCAGCTACTCTCTACATAATCATGGACCAGGCATTATTATTATTTTTTAAACACGCCTATACCCAGCCAGCTCCGACACTACTCTGGGATAAGAGCTTGAGATCCAGAGACCACAAACGTCACAGAACATTGGGATGATTCTGTGGTGTAGAATGGAGAAACTCCCAGTCAGCCCCACCACATTTCATTTATTTCTGCAGCGTTCTAAACAACTTCATCCCACTAACCAAGCCTGGTTGTTGTGGTCTGACAGAGTTCTAAACCAGGGGTAACCAACCATTCATTCCGGAGAACCGTTGAGGCATTGATTAGTAGAAACAGCCATCATGGATGTTAGAACAGGCCTTGTGAGCAAACGCCTGCTTACCCAGCAGGGGTCACGGTCACGCAGAATTCTGCATTTTTCACGCAGAAAATAAATGTATATCTGCTGCGTTTTGTAAAAGCAAATGTAAAATGCATATTGTAGTTCCTGCTCGGAATCAGACACATTTTGTGCTTCCGTTGCACCTCTCCACTCAGATGAGAATTTGGGGACGGACATTATTTGAGCAGACTGCCTGATGTGTAGCTACTTCTCTCTTTATGGTAAAATGCAAAATTAAATTGATGTAAAACATTAGGAAATGTACTTGGCTACATTCTTTCTATGATAAACAGAAATATGATGGTCATGCAAGTATTTTTTTTGCAAGAAATACCTTGCTTTTTCATATGTAAGAAAATGTACCTGTGTGACTGCTAGCCAAATAGGCTTGCACTTCTGTTGTGATCTGATGAAAATTAAGCTATTTTCTGCAGAATGTGTTGCACTAATGTGTTTTCTATGAAGCAAAACGATAGTTGCACGCACGCACCCCCCCAGATCACTATATTGAATCAACAAAAAACAACTTTCAATATAAAACTCAGGTGAAATAGTTTAAAACAGATTTTTTCTGGCCTGCGTTTTGAAAATGCAGATATCTGAACTCCAATGCTACCCCTGCCCAGTGGGAAGAGGGTTAGCTAGCTGCAACCACCGATCTGAACATTGCATCCCCTTGATCAGGCCTCAGTGCTGTTTTCTGACAGCCCCTCAATGAATGGAGCGCCATCTGTTTGTGTATTCTGTGGGGTAAGACAGTTAGCCATCCAGCAGACCTTTGGATGAATGAAACTCCTGTACTTCACTAGTAAACATGACCAATACTGATGGGTCTGACTATAAGGATAATTTCTATGCCTTTTTCTCTACTTGCGAGCAATAATAAATATTTATACCAGTATGTTAATAAGTGTAGGTACTCAAACACTTCCTCTTATGATGCTTGTGTATAGAGTGATATTGAAACCCCAGTGTTAAATTCAAATCTTATTGGTCACATACACATGGTTAGCAGATGCTCATTCGAGTGTAACGAAATGCTTGTGCTTCTAGTTCCAACCGTGCAGTAATATCTAACAAGTAATTTAACAATTTCACAACAACTACCTTATACACACACAAGTGTAAAGGAATAAGAATACAGTGCCTTGCGAAAGTATTCGGCCCCCTTGAACTTTGCGACCTTTTGCCACATTTCAGGCTTCAAACATAAAGATATAAAACTGTATTTTTTGTGAAGAATCAACAACAAGTGGGACACAATCATGAAGTGGAACAACATTTATTGGATATTTCAAACTTTTTTAACAAATCAAAAACAGAAAAATTGGGCGTGCAAAATTATTCAGCCCCCTTAAGTTAATACTTTGTAGCGCCACCTTTTGCTGCGATTACAGCTGTAAGTCGCTTGGGGTCTGTCTCTTATCAGTTTTGCACATCGAGAGACTGAAATGTTTTCCTATTCCTCCTTGCAAAACAGCTCGAGCTCAGTGAGGTTGGATGGAGAGCATTTGTGAACAGCAGTTTTCAGTTCTTTCCACAGATTCTCGATTGGATTCAGGTCTGGACTTTGACTTGGCCATTCTAACACCTGGATATGTTTATTTTTGAACCATTCCATTGTAGATTTTGCTTTATGTTTTGGATCATTGTCTTGTTGGAAGACAAATCTCCGTCCCAGTCTCAGGTCTTTTGCAGACTCCATCAGGTTTTCTTCCAGAATGGTCCTGTATTTGGCTCCATCCATCTTCCCATCAATTTTAACCATCTTCCCTGTCCCTGCTGAAGAAAAGCAGGCCCAAACCATGATGCTGCCACCACCATGTTTGACAGTGGGGATGGTGTGTTCAGGGTGATGAGCTGTGTTGCTTTTACGCCAAACATAACGTTTTGCATTGTTGCCAAAAAGTTCAATTTTGGTTTCATCTGACCAGAGCACCTTCTTCCACATGTTTGGTGTGTCTCCCAGGTGGCTTGTGGCAAACTTTAAACAACACTTTTTATGGATATCTTTAAGAAATGGCTTTCTTCTTGCCACTCTTCCATAAAGGCCAGATTTGTGCAATATACGACTGATTGTTGTCCTATGGACAGAGTCTCCCACCTCAGCTGTAGATCTCTGCAGTTCATCCAGAGTGATCATGGGCCTCTTGGCTGCATCTCTGATCAGTTTTCTCCTTGTATGAGCTGAAAGTTTAGAGGGACGGCCAGGTCTTGGTAGATTTGCAGTGGTCTGATACTCCTTCCATTTCAATATTAATCGCTTGCACAGTGCTCCTTGGGATGTTTAAAGCTTGGGAAATCTTTTTGTATCCAAATCCGGCTTTAAACTTCTTCACAACAGTATCTCGGACCTGCCTGGTGTGTTCCTTGTTCTTCATGATGCTCTCTGCGCTTTTAACGGACCTCTGAGACTATCACAGTGCAGGTGCATTTATACGGAGACTTGATTACACACAGGTGGATTGTATTTATCATCATTAGTCATTTAGGTCAACATTGGATCATTCAGAGATCCTCACTGAACTTCTGGAGAGAGTTTGCTGCACTGAAAGTAAAGGGGCTGAATTTTGCACGCCCAATTTTTCAGTTTTTGATTTGTTAAAAAAAAATGAAATATCCAATAAATGTCGTTCCACTTCATGATTGTGTCCCACTTGTTGTTGATTCTTCACAAAAAAATACAGTTTTATATCTTTATGTTTGAAGCCTGAAATGTGGCAAAAGGTCGCAAAGTTCAAGGGGGCCGAATACTTTCGCAAGGCACTGTATGTACATATAAATATGGATGAGCAATGGCCGAACGGTATGGGCAAGATGCAGTAGATGGTATAGAGTACAGTATAATCCTATGAGATGAGTAATGTAGGGTATGTAAACATTATATAAAGTGGCATTGTTTAAAGTGACTAGTGATACATTTATTACATCCTATTTTTAATTATCAATACATTTGAAAACCATGGGCCAAAGCGTAACATATTAACGCAATCTGATTAAATAGCTAGCTAGCTAGATTACAGTTGTTACAATATAATTACTTTAGGACTGATCTAGATCCTCCCCTAATGGGAAAAGTCATACTCACTTTTAGGTACCTGATGTGGCCTCTTCGAACAGCCATGAAGACCCCTCGCTGCTCCCAAAGCTGGAGGAGGTATCACAAACAAAATAATGTTTTTGGGACAAACAAAAAAATAGGGGTGAGGAGGGGGGTAGGGTTTGTTTTCAAACAAAATTAATAATGAGCTAAACAAAAACGAAACGGTAAATTGGGCCTCCCACTTCTGGCGCACCTGTGAAGAAGAGCAGAGCATTATTTTGTTAGTCCCCGAGTGCCTAATTGGCTTACGACCACTGAGCTATTACGAGTGTTATTTTGGTGACTTATGATTTGTGGCATGTTTAGTTAGCAACCAGACTATACACAGTAGCTAGCTAGTACGTTGGCGAACTAACATATTAGCCAACTACTGTAGCTAGAGTTGGCCTGTTTGTGGCTAACGTTGCCTCATCGAGCACTACGGTAGACAAATGAGAGCAAAACATTCCTACCGCAACGTTAGTCACTAGTTTGTGTGAGTTAGCTAACGTTAGTACCTAGCGAGTTATATAAATATCTAGCAACTATTTACGCCAGGGGGCGTGAACGCTTTGGTTGCTTACTAGCTGGCTAGTTAATAACTAGCTAGCAGCAGCTACTACTACTTTCCTAACTACAAAAGGAAGAAAATAACATTCTCAAACGCAAAGCAAATGGACATTGCCCTGCTAATTAGCGAACACATTGCTGCAGGAAAACGTTAGCTAACTAGGCCATATGCCCACCGTTCCCTTATTTTCGCGAGCATGTGTTGAATGCGGTCCCTCTCCCCCACCTAAAACTCCGACACCTTGTTCAGGGCCTTGTTAGCTACAGTTAGCCATCTAGCTAGATTAGCCAAGCTGGCTCAAATATCATTCTGTGGTTAGCTATCTGGCACTGGTGGGGCCTCCAAACCCGCATTGCTGGCATTCGGCTTTGTTGTAGCAGAGCAAAATGGTAAATCAACAACTGGATTACTACAACATAGCTAGTTCGACAACCATATAGCTAACTTACCAGCTTTTTGTCGTTGGTGCTTTCGCTGTTCTTGTCTGTCAATCGTTCCGTGTTTTTTTTAGCTAGCTAACGTTAGCTGACAGCTCCTTCTCGCAGGCACCAAAACCAAGAGGACCGCTGACGAAAGCAGATCCACACCCACCTCTGCAGATGATTTGTTACTGCCCTTGTCAATTACAGATGTGACAACTCTACGGGCACTTTATGTCCTCAGGGTCAATTTGGGGGATTTTATTTAAAAAAATATATATATATATAAAGTTCACAGTACAATCAGAACACCTCTCTATCAAGTATTTTAGCTACTTTTCAGATGCATTTTATACCTCAATTTCACTGTTTTGTCCTTGTCCCTGACCCAGACTTTTGAGCTTCTATTGTTTTTCCATCAGAAAACATTATTACACATATCATGTTATCTACTAAAGTGTCAATTAAATAAAACTTATATCAATATTTATTGTGAGTATGCCCTTTATATTGTTTTTTTTAATACAAAATATACCTGTCCTTTGAGGGCAAATTCCTTTAATTTTTTTCGAGAGAATGTTAATTTAGTTACACTGAAGCACATGGCTGCAGCAGACAGTTGTTCCAGATGTGATGTAAATATCGTTTGTGTAGAGAATATTTTTGACAGTCATTTCCAAACAGGCTATAATTTCTTGTAGATTGTTTTATAAACACTGACAACTAAAATATTGTGTTGTGTATTATTATTATTAATAATAATAAGGCCAGCATCCCGGAGACGCCTCTTCACTGTTGACGTCAAGACTGGTGTTTTGCAGGTACTATTTAATGAAACTGCCAGTTAAGGACTTGTGAGGCGTCTGTTTCTCAAACTAGACCCTAATGTACTTGTCCTCTTGCTCAGTTTTGCACCAGGGCCTCCCCCAAAAAATAATCAAAATCAAATTTATTTATAACTCCCTTCGTACATTTACTGATATGTCAAAGTGCTGTACAGAAACCCAGCCTAAAACCCCAAACAGCAAGCAATGCAGGTGTAGAAGCACGGTGGATAGGAAAAACTCCCTTGAAAAGCCAAAACCTAGAAAGAAACTTAGAGAGGAACCAGGCTATGAGGGGTGGCCAGTCCTCTTCTGGCTGTGCCGGGTGGAGATTATAACAGAACATGGCCAAGATGTTCATAAATGACCAGCATGGACAAATAATAATAATCACAGTAGTTGTCGAGGGTTCAGCAAGTCAGCACCTCAGGAGTAAATGTCAGTTGGCTTTTCATAGCCGATCATTAAAAGTATCTCTGCCGCTCCTGCTGTCTCTAGAGAGTTGAAAACAGCAGGTCTGGGACAGGTAGCACGTCCAGTGAACAGGTCAGGATTCCATAGCCACAGGCAGAACAGTTGAAACTGGAGCAGCAGCACGGCCAGGTGGACTGGGGACAGCAAGGAGTCATCATGCCAGGTAGTCCTGAGGCATGGTCCTAGGGCTCAGGTCCTTCGAGAGAGAGAAAGAAAGAGAGAATTAGAGAGAGCATACTTAAATTCACACAGGACACCGGATAAGACAGGATAAGTACTCCAGATATAACAAACTGACCCTAGCCCCCTGACACAAACTACTGCAGCATAAACACTGGAGGCTGAGACAGGAGGGGTCAGGAGACACTCTTTCTATTCTGGTTAGGGCCAGTTTGCACTGTTCTGTGAAGGAAGTAGTGCACAGCATTGTATGACATTTTTCAGTTTCTTGGCAATTTCTCACATGGAATAGCCTTCATTTCTCAGAACAAGAATAGACTGACGAGTTTCAGAAGAAAGGTCTTTGTTTCCAGCCATTTCGAGCCTGTAATCAGGTGCTGATGCTCCAGATACTCAACTAGTCTAAAGAAGGACAGTTTTATTGATTCTTTAAAATCAGACAAACAGTTTTCAGCCATGATAACATAATTGCAAATGGGTTTTCTAATGATCAATTAGCCTTTTAAAATGATAAACTGGATTAGCTAACACAATGTGCCATTAGAACACAGGAGTGATGTTTGCTGACAATGGGCCTCTGTACGCCTACGTAAATATTCCATCAAAATAAAAATCGTCCGTGTCCAGCTACAATAGTCAATTACAACATTAACAATGTCTACATTGTATTTCTGATCAATTTTAATGGACAAAAAATTATTTGCTTTTCTTTCAAAAACAAGGACAAGTGATCCCAAACGTTTGAATGGTAGTGTACATTCCTGAATAGGATGATCGCAGCATTTATCGGATATTATTTCTAGACAAATCAAAGACAATTATAATACTGTTCAAAATGGTGTTTCAATAACTTTTAATTTGCCCAGCTACAAACCGGTAAGTTGAAATCAAATGATAGCCACACAGCACAGTATCAACCAGTCAATTACTCAAAAGCCATGCAGGGTAGTTTAAAAATGTAATTAATATATAATCTGCAGGACCCCCCTCCCCATAGAGAGCAGTCTTTTCAAATAGTTCTTACACTTAAAAGGGCATTATCAGCATTTTCACAATTCCATAGTATTCTCCCAACCTCAGTGTGAGGGCCAGTATTCCTTACTCCCTGTCCAGTATTCCTTACTCCCTGTCCAGTATTCCTTACTCCCTGTCCAGTATTCCATACTCCCTGTCCAGTATTCCATACTCCCTGTCCAGTATTCCATACTCCCTGTCCAGTATTCCATACTCCCTGTCCAGTATTCCATACTCCCTGTCCAGTATTCCATACTCCCTGTCCAGTATTCCATACTCCCTGTCCAGTATTCCATACTCCTGTCCAGTATTCCATACTCCCTGTCCAGTATTCCATACTCCCCGTCCAGTATTCCATACTCCCCGTCCAGTATTCCATACTCCCTGTCCAGTATTCCATACTCCCCGTCCAGTATTCCTTACTCCCCGTCCAGTATTCCATACTCCCCGTCCAGTATTCCATACTCCCCGTCCAGTATTCCATACTCCCCGTCCAGTATTCCATACTCCCCGTCCAGTATTCCATACTCCCCGTCCAGTATTCCATACTCCCCGTCCAGTATTCCATACTCCCTGTCCAGTATTCCATACTCCCCTGTCCAGTATTCCATACTCCCTGTCCAGTATTCCTTACTCCCTGTCCAGTATTCCATACTCCCTGTCCAGTATTCCATACTCCCTGTCCAGTATTCCATACTCCCTGTCCAGTATTCCATACTCCCTGTCCAGTATTCCTTACTCCCTGTCCAGTATTCCATACTCCCTGTCCAGTATTCCTTACTCCCTGTCCAGTATACCATACTCCCTGTCCAGTATTCCTTACTCCCTGTCCAGTATTCCATACTCCCTGTCCAGTATTCCTTACTCCTGTCCAGTATTCCATACTCCTGTCCAGTATTCCATACTCCCTGTCCAGTATTCCATACTCCTGTCCAGTATTCCATACTCCCTGTCCAGTATTCCATACTCCCTGTCCAGTATTCCATACTCCCTGTCCAGTATTCCATACTCCCTGTCCAGTATTCCAGTATTCCATACTCCCCTGTCCAGTATTCCTTACTCCTGTCCAGTATTCCTTACTCCCTGTCCAGTATTCCATACTCCCTGTCCAGTATTCCTTACTCCCTGTCCAGTATACCATACTCCCCGTCCAGTATTCCTTACTCCCTGTCCAGTATTCCTTACTCCCTGTCCAGTATTCCATACTCCAACAGTGGCTGGTCCCTCATCAGCTGAGCCACACTCATAAACCCTACAGTCAGAGAGAGCGAGACTAGTATGGCACTACTGTACCTGATCTTGTCCAATAAGAAACACACATTTTTATTTTCTGTTGTAAAATGTTCTGCTACATGACCCTTATGTTGTTCCACTATATCCCACAGTGCTCTCTAGTGGTTCCCAGCTCCACTAGCGCCACTGCCAGAGATGACCAGATGATGAAGTACAGAACAAAAAGCAAGGCCTCCTCCAGCTTCACCTGGCAGCCCTGAGGGAGAGGACACACACAACTGGGTAAGGAGAGTGACATCTCTCTGGAATGAAATGCTGCCCAAGTGTGCATGTACGTACATACATTTGGATCACCACAGAGGGCCAGGGCTGGTGTGTGTGTATCTTTGGATATAGTAGCCCGGGCAGCTCTAGGGTACCATTACAGGTGTGGTAGGTGGAATTACAGCAGCTGTGAGGCACACTGCCCCGCCCACTGTGGTTATACCAGGGCGTGGTCAACCAGTCACGGTAGTCATAGATTCCTCAGCACTGCAACTGGAGAGGATTCACATCACAGTCATTAGATCAGATCCCCCCCACTTCTTTCTGTGTGGCATCCACAGCATCGGAGTCTAGGTCCTGACTGCTTCCTGTGTATCTTTGAAAGACACTACTGAAGGGAGCCAGCTCTGAGTCCACCTGAAAGCAGGTCAGTCACATCATGTCTCGCTCCATCCACCAACACCACGTTGCACCACAGACTGTCCAGGAGTTGGCGGATGCTTTAGTCCAGGTCTGGGAGGAGATCCCTCAGGAGACCATCTGCCACCTCATCAGGAGCATGCCCAGGCGTTGTAGGGAGGTCATACAGGCACGTGGAGGCCACACATACTACTGAGCCTAATTTTGACTTGTTTTAAGGACATTACATCAAAGTTGGATCAGCCTGTAGTGTGGTTTTCCACTTTAATTTTGTGTGACTCCAAATCCAGACCTCTATGGGTTGATAAATTTGATTTCCATTGATAATTTTTGTGTGATTTTGTTGTCAGCACATTCAACTATGTAAAGAAAAAAGTATTTAATAAGAATATTTCATTCATTCAGATCTAGGATGTGTTATTTTAGTGTGCCCTTTATTTTTTTGAGCAGTGTATTTCCTTAGTCACGGGGTTTACTCCACACAGCAGAATGTCAAGTTCTACTGTGAAGAAACAAAACAAGGTGGAAAAATAAAGTCAACCAATTCAAAATCAAAAGTGTACACGCATAACTTGCCGTTATTCTCCAACCGCAACAAATTATTCAGGCATTTCTCAAAAGAGAGAGAGAAGCAGCTGCATCACAGCGATAATGAAGTAAGGAAGGATTTTAAATGAACCACCTCCCACAGGGTGCCTGAGCAGAGCTGGTGTATACAGCTACCATGGTACATCATGGATTTTACACTGGAGCCTGCTCCTCCTCTCACGTTAATCAATCAATCGTTTTAAGTACATTTTAAGTTTTAAGTACGCAAGTGCAGACAGACAGAGATAGATGGGTGTGTGGCGCCCTCTGCTGGCTGGTGTGGGCTGACATTGGTAAAAACATCCCATCGGTTATGTGTTCATCTCAGCCATCCTTGCAGTAGAATAGATCTGGCAGTTGAGAACCAGAACAGCACTCGAGTTTCTCCAATAAAGTTGATTTTCTAATAAAGCATATTGAAAATGTATTTAGAAATTATGGGATTGATGATTTAATTAAATAATTGGCAATATGATACATTATGTATACAATTGGCAATACAAATACTTACAAAGCGTGATAGAACAGTAGGTATACATAAAGGCAGAAGACCGAAGGCCGTAGGTAGTTGCGAATCATGCTGAAATTCAGTGAGTTTTTAATCGTGAAGTTTTGTGGTTCATTTAACATGACATTTATGGTGAGCTTTAAAAGTCTCGTTTTACAATTACGATTTTACAGAACAATTCCATATTTAGATTGTAAACATTTACATGTGTTCTTCTCAAAGACAACCTCCATTCTAGAAAGAAATAACAGAACTTTAGGCACTTCAGCTAAAGACAGTATGTAAGCTTACGTAGTGCTACGACCATACGAACATGCATAACCAACGGAGTAGGTGACAGATAGGAGTGTCCAGGGTCGTGTTCAGAAGGCACAAAACAGGACAAAACATTTAGAAATGAAGGAGGTTCTACTTGGAATAAGGTGCTCATTTTCTTCACCCATTTTCAGGTGTATTCAGTCAGGTGAAACATTCTAAACCTATACATTTGCAGATAGAAATATATGAATATGGAGCTAACCAGGTCCCTATCCTACATGATGAGAAGTGATGATCTGCTCTACACAATATATTTCTATCTGAATATCCTGTAGCGCTGCGTCCTCCTGAATGGATATGAGAACCCTGCACTTCCTCATTAGTCCACGTGGCAATCAGTCTCATTGGCTGAGTTGTGGATGCGACGCGCCAAGCAGCATCATGGTCCTCCATGTTTGTGGTTTAAGTTGTCAGCTATCAGCTGGAGGTCCAGAGTTCAACTTCATTCTAAAGATCCACAGTTCAATGCAGTGGTCTGTGTGTGTGTGTGTGTGTGTGTGTTGTGTGTCTTGTCCTGAGTGTGTGTGTGTCTTGTCCTGAGTGTGTGTGTGTGTGTATCTAGTCCTCTAGGTCCAGATCTCAGTAGGCACCATGCCCTCCTTGGTCCCAACAGAAGGCATTAGGTTCTGTTCTGAGAGGAAGTCCAGAGGGAATTGAACCAGGAACCCTCTGATCCTCCTTAGCTCCTCCTGGGCTTTACCTGGGTCAGACTGGGCCAGGCCTGGGTTCGTCTGGTAACTCTCTAACTCAGACATGTTACGAACCAGGGAGGACGGCAGGCACCGGAACACCTGGAGAGAGAGGAGGGAGGGAGAATGAGAGAGAAAAGTTAGTTAAAAATCTCTTTCATAAAGCAGGTTGCGCGCACACACACACACACACACCTTCTCATAGATGGTTGCGTTGCGTCCAGCGGTGGTCATCCAGACATCCTTATAGAAGTGGTCAGAGATAGGGTCAGACACATCTATGGTCGTGTCCATATGGGCTCCAAGGATAGTCCTGACAGGAGAGAACACACACACACACAATGAGATGTGTACTGTCTTAGTGATCAGATGAGGTCCAAAAGAACAGTTACACACACCCAAACCACCCAAGGCATAGCTGCAGTGGGTGTGTATGTGTGTGTATGTGTGTGTCAATGTGTATATAAGTGTGTGTGTGTGTGTGTATGTGTATATATGTGTGTGTGTGTATATATGTGTGTATGTGTGTGTGTGTGTGTGTGTGTGTGTGTGTGTGTACCTGAAGCACTCTAGACGTAGCGCCAGTGCGTAGCGTCCAGCCTGGTACTCATGTCCGTCCATCACCGCGGTAACGGTCTCAGAGTCCTCAATGATCACCGCCACCTCGCTGTCACGCTTCCCCAACATGCTGCGGTCGTTGATGTTGGCCGAACCTAACACAGACACACACATACACACAGAAAACGCATCAGATTGCAGCCAACGCCAATGGGATGAACACAGAGGCTGCAGTTCACTCATTCACCAGCAGAGGGATCAAGAATAAAAAGTGAGGCTCCATCCAACTCTCAGCATCACTTTGTGAACGCTGGAAATTCTTAGTCATGCTTGTTATATGAATATGAAACATGTTGAATACTTGTTGTTTCTCACTCCCTGAAATCCCTTCATGAAAACATACGTATGCACACAAGACCGCCTTCTCCCCACCCCCAACACACACCTACCGATGATGACGGTGTTGTCGTCTGCGATGAGCATCTTGCTGTGGACGTAGATGAGCTCTGTGACCAGGCGTCCCTCCAGCTCAGCGTGGGTCCTCAGACCACAGAACGAGATGTAGTTCATCCACTGTAGTTCATCCACTGGAACACACACATCCACACACACACGGTTAGTTCTCAGACCACAGAACCATATGGAGTTCACCCACTGGAGGTGTGTGTGTGTGTGAATATCCTTACTTTCTTTCTTCAGCTGGGAGATGATGGAGTATTCACCTCTGATCATGGTCCTGAAGAGGATAGGAGAGTTCAGTTAATAATGAAAACACTGCATGTTGTGTGTGTGTGTGTGTGTGTGTGTGTCACCTGTAGTTGAAGTGCATGACGGCCTGAAGGGCGTTTCCTCCCCCTGTTGTGATGTCACCTTCAAACCCAGGAAGTAGTGGAGTCACCACGTACACACGGAACTTCTTGCCCTCCCTACAGAGAGATAAAAACTAAAACTAACACCTTACACACAAACACACACACTTCACACACCAACACACACACTAAAACACACACAAACACACGCACCTCACACAACAACACACACACCTCACACACCAACACACACATACCCTAAAACACACACAAACCTCACACACACTAAAACACACACACAAACACACACACCTTACACTCCAACACACACACACACACACACTAAAACACACACAAACACACACACCTCACACACAAACACCTTAACACACACAAACACACACACCTCAGACACCAACACACACACTAAAACACACACAAACACACACTAAAACACACACCAACAAACACACACACCTCACACACCAACAAACATGCACACCTTACACATCTCACACACCAACACACACACACTAAAACATACGCAAACACACACACCAACACACAGACATACTTGTGAGCTCTGAGGATCCTCTCGATGAGCGCTTCTCCGATCTTGTTATAGACCATCTTGTTGTCTGAACAACTGATGAAAAACTGGTTCTGATGAGAGAGAGAGAGATGAGATGAGATAGAGAGAGGGAGAAGAGAGAGAGAGAGAGAGAGAAGATAGAGAGAGAGAAGAGAGAGAGAGAGAGAGAGATGAGATAGAGAGAGGGAGAAGAGAGAGAGAGAGGAGATAGAGAGATAGAGATATAGAGAGAGATGAGATAGAGAGAGGGAGACAGAGAGAGAGAGACAGAGAGAAGAGAGAGACAGAGAGAAGAGAGACAGAGAGAAGAGAGAGAGAGAGAGAGAGAGAGAGAGAGAGAGAGAGAGAGAGAGAGAGAGGGAGACAGAGAGAGAGAGAGAGAGGAGATAGAGAGAGAGAAAGAAAAAAAAGAGAGAGAAAAAAGAGAGAGAGAGAGGAGGTGAAGAGTGCTAAAGTGGAAGAAGGTAGGGTCACTCACTGGAATTGTTATGTAGTGATCTGTAAGGTATGTAGTGTTATGTCATGTTATAAGGTGTATATGCACCTATACATAGTTGAGGTGCTATGGCTTGCTAGTACTAAGGAGTGCTATGTAGAGTGTACTGGATGCAGTGCTAGACAGTGTAATGTAGTAGTATGTACAGTGTATGTACCTCTATGTAGAGTGTACTGGATGCAGTGCTACACAGTGTAATGTAGTAGTATGTACAGTGTATGTACCTCTATGTAGATGAAGTGCTTGCTCCTGGCGATAGTCTGGAGGTAGGCGTTGTGGATGGACTCCTCATGATACTTAATACCCGCTGACCAGTCAGCTGCTGACCGCAACACCTGGACAGGACAACACATGTTAGTGTGTCAGCAGTGTGTGTGTGTGTGTGTGTGTGTGTGTGTGTGTCTTACCTGTACTCTAGTGGGAACACAGTCGGGCACCTGGTACCTCAGCTCGCTGGCACTGCTGTGAGACTTGGGCAGGAGGTACGGGTAGGAGAGAGAATGATACTTAGGCTTCATTATCTACAGAGAGAAAGAGAGAATAGACAGACGTGGAAAAGTGGCTCTCAGTTCAACTAGGCACTTGAGGTACGGTAACGGGTGTGTGCTGTGTCTGACCTTACAGAAGTTCCAGCGCTGTATGAAGTGTCTGGCCACGTCCCTGGCAGCTTTCCCATGGACCACAGAGGAGATGTCATGCCACGGCATCCTGGGAGTGGTGTACCTGTCAATGAAGTCTGGAGAGAGAGAACACATCAACAGTTGATCTGATAAATGAGGTGTTATTACCATTATATCCACATACTAGAGGAAAACTACTGTCAAAGAATGTAGTATGTACGCTAGCGTGTGTGAGTGTGTGTGTGTGTTTGTGTGTGGTGTGGGGGGGGTTGTGTGTGTGTGGTAGGGAGGGGTTGTGTGTGTAACTGGTCTGATCCCCCTATCTGTCATTCTCTGTTACATTCTCTCTCTCGTGTGTGTCTGTGTGTGTGTGTGTGTCCTACCATCGAAGGGTTTCTCCAGCTGTATCCAGTCCTTGTAGACGAAGTTGCAGTAGTCTTTTCCATGCCAAAACCTGGTGTTACCCCTCAGCTCTCCTACACCTGTCTGGAGGCTCCGCACTGAACCACTGTCTGAACAAACACACAGACATGCACGCACACACACACAGACACGCACGCATGCAAGCACACAGACACGCAGGGACGCACGCACACACACACACAAGAGAGAAAGAACACAACAGAGAAAGAGAGTGGGGTCAGATCAGTGACACACATATGCACAACCCCTCAACACACACACACACACACACACACACACACACACGTACCAGCGCTGTCCAGGGAGCTGATGCTGTCTGCATGCTGCAGAGTGTGTTTGTGGAGGTGCTTGACCAGGGAGAAGTGCATCCTCCTGGTTCGTCCAATCCCCTTCAGCCGTGGAAGCTCCACCCCTGGGTTGCCAGGCAGTGATTGTTTGCCTCCGTTGCTATTGGCGGCACCATCAGTAGAGGACACTCCCCTACTGGAGGGATGGTGGGCAGAGCTCTGAGACTGAAGGTGGGAATAAAGGTAATGGTCACTTATTTTTGTGGTATTATGTATTATGTATTATGTTTTATGTAATATGTAATATGTATTATGTATTATGTATTATGTATTATCTATTATGTATTATGTATTATGTATTATCTATTATGTATTATGTAATATGTATTATGTATTATGTATTATGTAATATGTATTATGTATTATGTTTTATGTAATATGTATTATGTATTATGTAATATGTATTATGTATTATGTTTTATGTAATATGTATTATGTATTATGTATTATGTATTATGTAATATGTATTATGTATTATGTATTATCTATTATGTATTATGTAATATGGATTATGTATTATGTATTATGTAATATGTATTATGTATTATCTATTATGTATTATGTATTATCTATTATGTATTATGTATTATGATTATTATGTATTATGTATTATGTATTATCTATTATGTATTATGTAATATGGATTATGTATTATGGATTATGTATTATGTATGTAATATGTATTATGTATTATGTATTATCTATTATGTATTATGTATTATCTATTATGTATTATGTATTATGTATTATCTATTATGTATTATGTAATATGGATTATGTATTATGTATTATAATATGTATTATGTATTATGTATTATCTATTATGTATTATTATGTATTATCTATTATGTATTATGTAATATGTATTATGTATTATGTATTATGTAATATGTATTATGTATTATCTATTATGTATTATGTATTATGTATTATTATGTATTATCTATTATGTATTATGTAATATGGATTATGTATTATGTATTATGTATTATGTATTATGTAATATGTATTATCTATTATGTATTATGTAATATGTATTATGTATTATGTATTATGTAATATGTATTATGTATTATCTATTATGTATTATGTAATATGTATTATGTATTATGGATGATCTATTATGTATTATGTAATATGTATTATGTATTATGTATTATCTATTAAGTATTATGTATTATCTATTATGTATTATGTAATATGTATTATCTATTATGTATTATGTAATATGTATTATGTATTATGAATTATCTATTATGTATTATGTAATATGTATTATGTATTATGTATTATCTATTATGTATTATGTAATATGTATTATCTATTATGTATTATGTAATATGTATTATGTATTATGTATTATGTATTATCTATTATGTAATATGTATTATGTATTATGTATTATGTATTATGTATTATGTTTTATGTAATTATGTTTATGTATTATCTATTATGTATTATGTATTATGTATTATGCATTATGTATTATGTAATATGTATTATCTATTATGTATTATCTATTATGTATTATGTATTATCTATTATGTATTATGTATTATGCATTATGTTTTATGTAATATGTATTATCTATTATGTATTATCTATTATGTATTATGTATTATGTATTATGTATTATGTATTATGTATTATCTATTATGTATTATGTATTATGTATTATGTATTATCTATTATGTATTATCTATTATGTATTATGTATTATCTATTATGTATTATGTATTATGTATTATGTATTATGTATTATGTATTATGTATTATGTATTATGTATTATGTATTATGTATTATGTATTATGTATTATGTATTATGTATTATGTATTATCTATTATGTATTATGTAATATGTATTATCTATTATGTATTATGTATTATGTATTATCTATTATGTATTATGTATTATATTATATGTATTATCTATTATGTATTATGTATTATATGTATTATCTATTATGTATTATGTAATATGTATTATGTATTATCTATTATGTATTATGTAATATGTATTATGTATTATGGATGATCTATTATGTATTATGTAATATGTATTATGTATTATGTATTATCTATTATGTATTATGTATTATCTATTATGTATTATTATGTAATATGTATTATCTATTATGTATTATGTATTATGTATTATGTATTATGGATTATCTATTATGTATTATTATGTATTATGTATTATGTATTATCTATTATGTATTATGTATGTATTATCTATTATGTATTATCTATTATGTATTATCTATTATGTATTATGTAATATGCATTATGCATTATGTTTTATGTAATATGTATTATCTATTATGTATTATGTATTATGTTTTATGTAATATGTATTATCTATTATGTATTATGTATTATGTATTATGCATTATGTTTTATGTAATATGTATTATCTATTATGTATTATGTATTATGTTATTATGTATTATGTTTTATGTATTATCTATTATGTATTATGTATTATGTATTATGCATTATGTTTTATGTATGTATTATCTATTATGTATTATGTATTATGTATTATGTAATATGTATTATGTATTATGTATTATGTATTATGTATTATGTATTATTTTATGTAATATGTATTATCTATTATGTATTATCTATTATCTATTATGTATTATGTATTATGTAATATGTATTATGTATTATGCATTATGCATTATGTTTATGTATTATGTATTATCTATTATGTATTATGTTATGTATTATGTATTATGTATTATGTATTATCTATTATGTATTATGTATTATCTATTATGTATTATGTATTATCTATTATGTATTATGTATTATGTATTATGCATTATGTTTTATGTAATATGTATTATCTATTATGTATTATTATGTATTATGTATGTATTATGCATTATGTTTATATGTAATATGTATTATCTATTATGTATTATGTATTATGTATTATCTATTATGTATTATGTATTATCTATTATGTATTATGTATTATGTATTATGTAATATGTATTATGTATTATGCATTATGTTTTATGTAATATGTATTATCTATTATGTATTATGTAATATGTATTATGTAATATGTTTTATGTATTATGTATTATCTATTATGTATTATGTATTATGTAATATGTATTATCTATTATGTAATATGTATTATGTTTTATGTATTATGTATTATCTATTATGTATTATGTATTATGTATTATGTATTATGTATTATGTATTATGTAATATGTATTATCTATTATGTAATATGTATTATGTTTTATGTATTATGTATTATCTATTATGTATTATGTATTATGTATTATCTATTATGTATTATGTATTATGTATTATGTATTATGTATTATGTATTATGTAATATGTATTATGTATTATGTATTATGTATTATGTATTATGTATTATGTATTATGTATTATCTATTATGTATTATCTATTATGTATTATGTATTATGTATTATGTATTATCTATTATGTATTATGTATTATCTATTATGTATTATGTATTATCTATTATGTATTATCTATTATGTTTTATGTATTATGTATTATCTATTATGTATTATGTATTATGTTTTATGTATTATGTATTATCTATTATGTATTATGTATTATGTATTATCTATTATGTATTATGTATTATGTATTATCTATTATGTATTATGTATTATGTAATATGTATTATCTATTATGTAATATGTATTATGTTTTATGTATGATCTATTATGTATTATGTATTATGTATTATGTATTATGTATTATCTATTATGTATTATCTATTATGTATTATCTATTATGTATTATCTATTATGTATTTCTCTCTTATGTAAGCTCAAAAGGTTTTTGCTATTCCAAGTTTGTGTCTGACCTGCTCCATCTCCAGGGCAACAGAGCGTGTCACACTCCCCACGTCTGTCAGGCGATGCTCTCGGTCGTCCCAGCGACCATACGCCAGGTCTATCCCGCCAACGAAGGCCACTGATTGGTCGATGACGATGATCTTCTCGTGATGTGCCCACAGGTAGACAGACGACGACACATGGTCTGGGTGGCGCATCACCTGAAGGAAAAACACACACATTTAATACACACACAGACACACACACACATACAGACACACACAGACACACAGACACACACACACACATACACACACACAGACACAGACACACACATACAGACACAGACACACACATACAGACACACACTCCTACCTTGATGTTGGGGTGCAGGTGCATTAGTGTTCTCTTGCTGTATTCACTGTTGATGCCCAGAGCTAGCTCCACCTCCTTATACAGCATCACAAAGATATGAACCCCCTGTTGCTGTTGAGAGAGAGAGAGAGAGAGAGAGAGAGAGAGAGAGAGAGAGAGAGAGAGAGAGAGAGAGAGAGAGAGAGACAGAGACAGAGAGAGAGGAGAGAGAGAGAGAGACAGAGAGAGAGACAGAGAGAGAGAGAGTGAGACAGAGAGAGAGAGAGAGAGAGAGAAAGACAGAACGAGAGAGAGAGAGAGAGAGAGAGAGAGAGAGAGAGAGAACGTGAGAGAGAGAAAAAGAGAGAGAGAGAGAGAGAGAAAGACAGAACGTGAGAGAGAGAAAGAGAGAGAGAGACAACGTGAGAGAGAGAAAGAGAGAGAGAGAGACAGAACGTGAGAGAGAGAAAGAGAGAGAGAGAAAGACAGAACGTGAGAGAGAGAAAGAGAGAGAGAGAGAGAGAGAGAAAGACAGAACGTGAGAGAGAGAAAGAGAGAGAGAGCGAGACAGAGTGAGAGAGGGTGTATGGGCCAATTCCAACATCCTATTATATTAGCTAACATGTGATATTGCAGTATCAGTGGTTATAAATGTTATCTGGAATAACAAGTGTAACTTACCGCTTTGCGTTTGAGGATGCAGTCCAGTCTCCATTTGTTTCCCTCCACAACTGGCCTCTTCAGGAAGATCTCTGGACTCAACCTACACACACACACGCACACACACCAAAACCTATTAGTGAAATGTGGTAAGCTGTTCAACCAGTTTGGTGAGAAAACTACTTTGCATTGTACAGTGTCTGTTTAGCTCCAGGGATGAATATTTAGCCAAAATATTTGAAAAGAAGTCGACGTACATCACATATGATTCAGTTGATCTCAAAAATGATTTGGTTTTAAATATACTTAAGTATAAAAAGTTAAAGTTAAATAATAATTCATTTCAACTTCCTTTATTAAACAAACCAGACGGCACAATATTCTTATTTCTTTTATTGACGGACAACCAGGGGACGCTCCAACACTCAGACATCATTTACAGATAGCCAGGGCACGCTCCAACACTCAGACATCATGTACAGATAGCCAGGGCACGCTCCAACACTCAGACATCATTTACAGATAGCCAGGGCACGCTCCAACACTCAGACATCATTTACAGATAGCCAGGGCACGCTCCAACACTCAGACATCATTTACAGATAGCCAGGGCACGCTCCAACACTCAGACATCATTTACAGATAGCCAGGGCACGCTCCAACACTCAGACAACATTTACAGATAGCCAGGGCACGCTCCAACACTCAGACATCATTTACAGATAGCCAGGGCACGCTCCAACACTCAGACATCATTTACAGATAGCCAGGGCACGTTCCAACACTCAGACATCATGTACAGATAGCCAGGGCACGCTCCAACACTCAGACATCATTTACAGATAACCAGGGCATGTTCCAACACTCAGGCATCATTTACAGATAGCCAGGGCACACTCCAACACTCAGACATCATTTACAGATAGCCAGGGCACGCTCCAACACTCAGACATCATTTACAGATAGCCAGGGCACGCTCCAACACTCAGACATCATTTACAGATAACCAGGGCACGTTCCAACACTCAGACATCATGTACAGATAGCCAGGGCACGCTCCAACACTCAGACATCATTTACAGATAACCAGGGCATGTTCCAACACTCAGGCATCATTTACAGATAGCCAGGGCACACTCCAACACTCAGACATCATTTACAGATAGCCAGGGCACGCTCCAACACTCAGACATCATTTACAGATAGCCAGGGCACGCTCCAACACTCAGACATCATTTACAGATAGCCAGGGCACGTTCCAACACTCAGACATCATGTACAGATAGCCAGGGCACGCTCCAACACTCAGACATCATTTACAGATAGCCAGGGCACGCTCCAACACTCAGACATCATTTACAGATAGCCAGGGCACGTTCCAACACTCAGACATCATTACAGATAGCCAGAGGCAGTAGGGCTCCAACACTCAGACATCATTTACAGATAGCCAGGGCACGCTCCAACACTCAGACATCATTTACAGATAGCCAGGGCACGCTCCAACACTCAGACATCATGTACAGATAGCCAGGGCACGCTCCAACACTCAGACATCATTTACAGATAGCCAGGTGTACAGGGCACGCTCCAACACTCAGACATCATTTACAGATAGCCAGGGCACGCTCCAACACTCAGACATCATTTACAGATAGCCAGGGCACGCTCCAACACTCAGACATCATTTACAGATAGCCAGGGCACGCTCCAACACTCAGACATCATTTACAGATAGCCAGGGCACGCTCCAACACTCAGACATCATTTACAGATAGCCAGGGCACATACCTCCAACACTCAGACATCATTTACAGATAGCCAGGGCACGCTCCAACACTCAGACATCATTTACAGATAGCCAGGGCACGCTCCAACACTCAGACATCATTTACAAAAGAAGCATTTGTGTTAAGTGAATCCGCCAGATCAGAGGCAGTAGGGCTGACCAGGGATGTTCTCTTGATAAGTGGGTGAATTGGACCATTTTCCTGTCAAAATGTAACAGTACTTTTGGGTGTCAGGGAAAATGTGTGAGGTAAAAAGCACATTATTTTCGTTAGGAATGTAGTGAAGTAAAAGTAAAAGTTGTCAAAAATATAAATAGTAAAGTAAAGCACAGATACACTAAAAAACGACTAGTATTTTTACTTAAGTACTTTACACCACTGCGAACAGGTGTACAGGTAGCATTACATTACACTACCACACATTTATACAATCTCACTTATCAGGAGTCGACTGTAAGAATACTGCACAGGTTTTCGATCTGGGACTGGTAAACTATACCACATATATAGACTGCATTTACAGTCTGCTTGGGTGATGACATGTAGCTGTGTTATGTTGTGGTGAGTATTCACACTAACTGCTGACGGCATGTCTATTTCCCTACACACACACATATATATATACACATATATATATACACACACATACACGTAAACACACATACATGCACATATTCACGTAAACACACATACACGTAAACACACAGGCATGCACGTACCACCAGTCAGTGATGAAGATCTCTTCTTTAGCTTCTTCCAGAGCATCGGCTACATCCTCCATGTAGGTCTTCCCATTCACATACCTAAACACACACACACACACACACACACACACACACACACACACACACACACACACACACACACACACGCACGCACACGCACACGCACAGTGGTTGACACCTTCTCCTAGATCGGAGTATTTTAGATGCAGACACCAGTTGACAGTTCCAGTCAACCAAACCCACGTGATGTTGGCTACAGAAGCACATTCTCCACAGACAGACGGGCAAAGAGAGAAGCTCACAGACACACACACTTAACATAGACTAAACTTACATCTAACTACTGAACTTAACATGGACTAAACTTACATCTAACTACTAAACTTAACATGGACTAAACTTACATCTAACTACTGAACTTAGCATAGACTAAACTTACATCTAACTACTAAACTTAACATGGACTAAACTTACATCTAACTACTGAACTTAGCATAGACTAAACTTACATCTAACTACTAAACTTAACATGGACTAAACTTACATCTAACTACTGAACTTAGCATAGACTAAACTTACATCTAACTACTAAACTTAACATGGACTAAACTTACATCTAACTACTAAACTTAACATGGACTAAACTTACATCTAACTACTAAACTTAACATGGACTAAACTTACATCTAACTACTAAACTTAACATGGACTAAACTTACATCTAACTACTAAACTTAACATGGACTAAACTTACATCTAACTACTAAACTTAACATGGACTAAACTTACATCTAACTACTAACTACTGACTAAACTTACATCTAACTACTAAACTTAGCATAGACTAAACTTACATCTAACTACTAAACTTAACATGGACTAAACTTACATCTAACTACTGGACTAAACTTACATCTAACTACTAAACTTAACAGACTAAACTTACATCTAACTACTAAACTTAGCATAGACTAAACTTACATCTAACTACTAAACTTAACATGGACTAAACTTACATCTAACTACTAAACTTAACATAGACTAAACTTACATCTAACTACTAAACTTAACATGGACTAAACTTACATCTAACTACTAAACTTAACATGGACTAAACTTATATCTAACTACTAAACTTAACATGGACTAAACTTACATCTAACTACTAAACTTAACATGGACTAAACTTACATCTAACTACTAAACTTAACATGGACTAAACTTACATCTAACTACTAAACTTAACATGGACTAAACTTACATCTAACTACTAAACTTACATCTAACTACTAAACTTAACATGGACTAAACTTACATCTAACTACTACACTTAACATGGACTAAACTTACATCTAACTACTAAACTTAACATGGACTAAACTTATATCTAACTACTAAACTTAACATGGACTAAACTTACATCTAACTACTAAACTTAACATGGACTAAACTTACATCTAACTACTAAACTTAACACTGGACTAAACTTAACATGGACTAAACTACTAATCTAACTAACATGGACTAAACTTAACATGGACTAAACTTATATCTAACTACTAAACTTAACATGGACTAAACTTACATCTAACTACTAAACTTAACATGGACTAAACTTACATCTAACTACTAAACTTAACATGGACTAAACTTACATCTAACTACTAAACTTAACATGGACTAAACTTACATCTAACTACTGAACTTAAATCTAACTACTAAACTTAGCATAGACTAAAGTTACATCTAACTACTAAACTTAACATGGACTAAACTTACATTTAACTAATAAACTTAACATTGACTAAACTTACATCTAACTACTAATCTTAACATGGACTAAACTTACATCTAACTACTGAACTTATCATAGACTAAACTTACATCTAACTACTAAACTTAACATAGACTAAACTTACATCTAACTACTAAACTTAACATAGACTAAACTTACATCTAACTACTAAACTTAACTGACTAAACTTAACATGGACTAAACTTACATCTAACTACTGAACTTAGCATAGACTAAACTTACATCTAACTACTAATCTTAACATGGACTAAACTTACATCTAACTACTGAACTTATCATAGACTAAACTTACATCTAACTACTAAACTTAACATAGACTAAACTTACATCTAACTACTAAACTTAACATGGACTAAACTTACATCTAACTACTAAACTTAGCATAGACTAAAGTTACATCTAACTACTAAACTTAACATGGACTAAACTTACATTCAACGAATAAACTTAACATTGACTAAACTTACATCTAACTACTAATCTTAACATAGACTAAACTTACATTTAACTACTAAACTTAACATTGACTAAACTTACATCTAACTACTAAACTTTACCTGAGTATTTTTTTTGGGGGGGGCTGATTGTTGTTTCCCAGATTCCATAGTTACCATTTGGCAGGGATGTTCTGCTCCTCCTGAGCAAAGGAACCAAATCGATGGTCTCGTAGAAACGCCCTCCCGTGTTTACGGACAAAGTCTTCTATCGCCTGGCCCCACCACCGAGCATGTCTGTAGCTGTTCAACTTCAGTACAAGGCACCTACATGCACGCATGAACACACACACACACACAGACACACACGCACACACACACACAGTTAACTCCTTAATCTCCTGGCCCCACCTCCTAGCATGTCTGTACACACATACACACACCACACCTGGAGAGGCTGTCGATGCGTACTCCGTATTTGGTCTCTGTGTCTTTGGAGTCCATTTTGACGCTGAACTCTTTGTCCAACAGGAGAACAAAGGAAATGGCTCCTGAGTCTGGCTTCATGTAGAAGAGGAACGAATCCTTCACCACCAACCAGCTGTGCGCACGCACACACACACACACACACACACACACACACACACACACACACACACACACACACACACACACACACACAGGGAGAGATACATCAGTGTGTGTGCGTGCATGTTTGTGCGTGCATTGTGTTTGTACATGTGTGTACTAACCGTTTAGACCAGCGGTAGCAGGCTTCACTGTGACCACAGCAGTTCAAGCCTGGGATACGATGACCTCCGGAACGCTTGTGTATCATCCCCTCCCTGAAACATGTTTAAATGATGAATACACAAAATAAAACAAATCTATTTTCAGCTATTCCAATAACAATGGGCATGACGGCGCAGTCATAAAGACAGGATCTGTTAATGAATCTGTTGTTCCTCACAGTCCTTTAGGTCCCAGGTCATGGATGAAGGACATCTGGCTGACGTCTATAAACTCCATCTGAGGAGAGAGAGGAACCGTATTTATGGGTATTAGATAAAGAGAGAAGTAGTAGTCAGTCCAGTTCCAGTTGCCTATAGTCTAGTCTAGTGTAGTTGAGTAGTACCAAAGAGATTCTATTATATAACTAGACTGGCTATGTCATAAACCCTCAAAGTTCCAGAATGGGGCCAAAATGGCAGCCATCTTGCTCAGTCTAATTGCAATGAATGGCAGTACAGACATAATCCTGGTTTTACTTATGCAGGAAAATGAAAGTAAGGCATGTGATGTATCAGAAATTGTATAATGGAATTATAGTCAACCTAAAATATTGACATATCATTTTAAATACAGATTATGCAGGTTTTATACACATTTTCTGTATAAATAGCCTCTAAATATATGTAAACAGAACACACATGTCTCAGATTCTTGGAAAGCTGAAAGTGCCATTACATGATACAATATCAGAAGTCCTATCATCAACTGTTTTCAGACAGTTTATGGCTGTGGATTGACTGTATTGTTTAAATAGAATTTTGGCATATTGGCAGTTAATTTTTTAAAAATTATCCTCTAAAAATTGTCTGGCTAGCTAACACAAATACAATTCAGATAAATTCTTCAAATTTGCTATTTTACACAATATCTTATCACAGCACTGGAAAACCATGGTTGACCAACTCCCTGACCATCATAAGAAGGTTCATGTCCATTCTAGTATTGTAATTCATAATTCTATGAGTAGTACTCACAGTGTGGTAGTATTTTCTGTACATGGCCATCCTTAGCAGCTTGTTCAGATAATCTTCCAGCTGTTTCTGTACAGGCAACATAAAAAATGCAGTATTACTACAGTAGAGATGTACTATACAGTACAATGTTTATATGAAGTATATACTGTATTCGTCTATAAAGTTAATACGACAAACACACTCAAACACACCTACCCTTCTGCTGTAGACCTGTTCGTCTTGTGCCAACTCATCTCCGCCACGCGGTAGCTCAGGAATATGTCTGGCTTCACTCTTCTTCATTGTCCTCCTCCTCGTTGTGTGGCTGATAGAGAGAGAGAGAGAAGAGAGAGAGAGAGAGAGAGAGAGAGAGAGAGAGAGAGAGAGAGAGAGAGAGAGAGAGAGAGAGCGAGAGAGAGCGAGAGAGAGAGAGAGAGAGAGAGAGAGAGAGAGAGAGAGAGAGAGAGAGAGAGAGAGAGAGAGAGAGAGAGAGAGAGAGAGAGCGAGAGAGAGAAGAGAGAGATAGCGAGAGAGAGCGAGTGAGAGAGAGAGAGAGAGAGAGAGAGAGCGAGCGAGAGAGAGGGAGAGAGAGCGAGAGAGAGCGAGCGAGAGAGAGGGAGAGAGAGCGAGAGAGAGTGAGCGAGCGAAAGGGAGAGAGAGCGAGAGAGAGAGAGAGGGAGAGAGAGCGAGAGAGAGAGAGGGGGAGAGAGCGAGAGAGAGCGAGAGAGAGAAGAGAGAGTGAGCGAGAGAGAAGAGAGAGCGAGAGAGAAGAGAGAGGGAGAGAGAGCGAGAGAGAGAAAAGAGAGCGAGAGAGAGAGAGAGCGAGAAAGAGCGAGAGAGAGAGAGCGAGCGAGAGAGAGCGAGAGAGAGAGCGAGCGAGAGAGAGCGAGAGAGAGAGAGAGGGAGAGAGCGAGAGAGAGAGAGAAGAGAGAGAGAGCGAGAGAGAGGAGAGCGAGAGAGAGAAGAGAGAGCGAGAGAGAGAAGAGAGAGCGAGAGAGAGAGAGCAAGAGAGAGCGAGCGAGCGAGAGAGAGAGAGCGAGCGAGAGAGAGCAAGAGAGAGAGCGAGCGAGAGAGAGCAAGAGAGAGAGAGGGAGAGAGAGAGCGAGAGAGAGAGCAAGAGAGAGAGAAGAGAGAGTGAGAGAGAGAGAGGGAGAGAGAAGAGAGAGCGAGAGAGAGAGAAGAGAGAGCAAGAGAGAGAGAAGAGAGAGGGAGAGAGAGGAGAGAGAGCGAGAGAGAGAGGGGGAGAGAGAGAAGAGAGAGCGAGAGAGAGAGAAGAGAGAGGGAGAGAGAGAAGAGAGCGAGAGAGGGAGAGAGAGAAGAGAGAGCGAGAGAGGGAGAGAGAGAAGAGAGAGCGAGAGAGCGAGAGAGAGAGAGGGAGAGAGAGAAGAGAGAGCGAGAGAAGAGAGAGGGAGAGAGAGAAGAGAGAGCGAGAGAGGGAGAGAGAGAAGAGAGAGCGAGAGAGGGAGAGAGAGAAGAGAGAGCGAGAGAGCGAGAGAGCGAGAGAGAGAGGGAGAGAGAGAAGGGAGAGCGAGAGAGCGAGAGAGACAGGGAATAGAGAGAGAGGTAGAGTGGTAAAGCAGAAGAAGAGAGAGAGAGAGAGAGAGAGAGCGAGAGAGAGAGAGCGAGAGAGAGAAGAGAGAGAGAGAGAGAAGAGAGAGCGAGCGAGAGAGAGCAAGAGAGAGAGAGCGAGAGAGAGAGAGCGCGAGAGAGAGCAAGAGAGAGAGAGAGAGAGAGAGAGAGAGAGAGAGCAAGAGAGAGAGAAGAGAGAGTGAGAGAGAGAGAGGAGAGAGAAGAGAGAGCGAGAGAGAGAGAAGAGAGAGCAAGAGAGAGAGAAGAGAGAGAGAGAGAGAGAGAGAGAGCGAGAGAGAAAGCAAGAGAGAGAGAAGAGAGAGTGAGAGAGAGAGAGAGAGGGAGAGAAGAAGAGAGCGAGAGAGGGAGAGAGAGAAGAGAGAGCGAGAGAGAGAGAGAGAGAAGAGAGAGAGAGAGAGAGAGAGCGAGAGAGAGAGAGAGAGAGAGAAGAGAGAGCGAGAGAAGAGAGAGGGAGAGAGAGAAGAGAGAGAGAGAGAGAGAGGGAGAGAGAGAAGAGAGAGCGAGAGAGGGAGAGAGAGAAGAGAGAGCGAGAGAGCGAGAGAGAGAGGGAGAGAGAGAAGGGAGAGCGAGAGAGCGAGAGAGACAGGGAATAGAGAGAGAGGTAGAGTGGTAAAGCAGAAGAAGGTAGGGTCACTCACTGCTATTGGGGAGAAATAAAATGTACATATTTATTTTTTATTTCACCTTTATTTAACCAGGTAGGCAAGTTGAGAACAAGTTCTCATTTGCAATTGCGACCTGGCCAAGATAACGCAAAGTAGTTCGACACATACAACAACACAGAGTTACACATGGAGTAAAACAAACATACAGTCAATAATACAGTAGAAACAAGTCTATATACGATGTGAGCAAATGAGGTGAGAAGGGAGGTAAAGGCAAAAAAAGGCCATGGTGGCGAAGTAAATACAATATAGCAAGTAAAACACTGGAATGGTAGATTTGCAGTGGAAGAATGTGCAAAGTAGAGATATAAATAATGGGGTGCAAAGGAGCAAAATAAATACAATAGAGAAAGAGGTAGTTGTTTGGGCTAAATTATAGGTGGGCTATGTACAGGTGCATCTTTGAGCTGCTCTGACAGCTGGTGCTTAAAGCTAGTGAGGGAGATAAGTGTTTCCAGTTTCAGAGATTTCTGTAGTTCGTTCCAGTCATTGGCAGCAGAGAACTGGAAGGAGAGGTGACCAAAGAAATAATTGGTTTTGGGGGTGACTAGAGAGATATACCTGCTGGAGCGTGTGCTACAGGTGGGAGATGCTATGGTGACCAGTGAGCTGAGATAAGGGGGGACTTTACCTAGCAGGGTCTTGTAGATGACATGGAGCCAGTGGGTTTGGCGACGAGTATGAAGCGAGGGCCAGCCAACGAGAGCGTACAGGTCGCAATGGTGGGTAGTATATGGGGCTTTGGTGACAAAACGGATGGCACTGTGATAGACTGCATCCAATTTGTTGAGTAGGGTATTGGAGCCTATTTTGTAAATGACATCGCCGAAGTCGAGGATTGGTAGGATGGTCAGTTTTACAAGGGTATGTTTGGCAGCATGAGTGAAGGATGCTTTGTTGCGAAATAGGAAGCCAATTCTAGATTTAACTTTGGATTGGAGATGTTTGATGTGGGTCTGGAAGGAGAGTTTACAGTCTAATCAGACACCTAGGTATTTGTAGTTGTCCACGTATTCTAAGTCAGAGCCGTCCAGAGTAGTGATGTTGGACAGGCGGGCAGGTGCAGGCAGCGATCGGTTGAAGAGCTTGCATTTAGTTTTACTTGTATTTAAGAACAATTGGAGGCCACGGAAGGAGAGTTGTATGGCATTGAAGCTTGCTATATCTACTGTACCATGAAAAATCCCTACATTTCTATGATCAGAATTTGTAGTATATCATTTAGTATTTGATCACTTTACAATTTGATATGTCTGTGTGTCTGTGTGTGTACCTGCGGGAGGGTAGTGGTACCCTCATGAACATCTTGTATCGGACCAGTTCTCCGTGGAGGTCCATGAAGTGTTTTTCCTTTCTCTTGACCACCCAGCTGAACTCTCCATGTCTCAGCTCAATCTTAAACACTGCAGGCTGACTCTACACAGACAGAGATCAAGTGTGAATGTGTGTGTGTGTGTGTGTGTGTGTGTGTGTGTGTGTGTGTGTGTGTGTGTGTGTGAGCGTGCATGTGTGTGTGGGTACCTTGTTGACACTCCTCTGTGCCGTGATGTTGAACCTGTCCTGGGCTGTGTTGAACCTCTCCACCTCCAGTATCTTAGCAGTGATGGGGACAGTAGGGAGATAGACCCTGGCTTCAGACTCCTTAAAACCCACGGTGTGATACACAGCACTGAACCCTATACGGCTGTCCCCTGGAGAGGTAGAGAAAAAGCCAATAGGATACATCTCTCATCATATCATTCATATAAAGAGCTCTCTCACACACATACACACACCTATGGTGGTAGGGTCATTGTCAGTCTCCTCTCCATCTCCCATGTCCAACTCTCTGGTGTCCAAACTCTCAACTACATCCGACATCTTCCTGCTGATGCCGAGGCCGTCTGTGATGTCACTGGGTTCCACAGCAATGTCAGAGGGGTCAGAGGTCATCAGTTGAAGGCTGCTGGTGGTGGGGGGGTCTTTACCCAACATGCCTAGCTCTCAACCCTCAGAACAGGGCACACCTGGATGAAGAGAGGAGGAGAAGAGAGGAGAACTTGAACCGTTGAATAGAGTCATAACGTTGTCTGCTTCGTAGAGAAGTTGTTTCTGTCCAAGAGTAAGAGACAGCTGTATGTTGCGCTGCATGTATTACCACTTTCTACTGCAGTGCAGATCATCCCTGCAGCAGTGTGTGTGTGTGTGTGTATGTGCTTGCCTGTGTGTGGACTTGAATTTGAGGAAATCCAAGACTCCCACACACACACAGCCCAGAATAGAACCAATAGTTGTCCACTAACAGTAGAGGGCCATTTGTTAAAGATTCTGCTACCTCATTGGCTGACGCTGGCCCTGCAGAGAGCTACAGGAAGTCAATGGAAACTGTCTTCCAAAATAGCAGAGTACAGAACAGTGTGTGTGTGTGTGCGCGCGCGTGTGCGTGTGTGTGTGTGTGTAATGGGTAAGACAGAACCAGTACTATCATGAATGTCTTACTGGAGACTATAATGCCAGTCATTAGAGCTCTGCTTGTACCCTACCAAACACACCACATTAAAGACAGAACCCGAGTGTGTGTGTCCTTAGTGCAATGCTAAGCCAGACAGACAGACAGGCGGGGCTCCATGGCAACAAGAGTGATGTAATGTCATCTCTGGTCAGAAGTCTAGAAAGTTCTCTGAGGCAAGTCAAGGCAGGCGTGCACACACACTCACACACACACACATTTGACTGTAAAACTCTGGCTTACGACAGTGTCTGGCTCTTAGTGTGTGGTAGCATGTTGAGTCTTGTTTTTTTGTGTTCGAATTTGAGTTCTCTCTCTTTCCGTTACTCTCTCTCTGTGACACACACACGGACACAAAGGGCTTTACGTCACGAGGCCTCCGCCATGTCCCAGTGGAACGGAATGGTCAAACCTCAGGCAGTACTGGCATGACTGGGATCAGAGAAAGAGAGGGGGGGTGATAGAGAGAAAGAGAGAGATGGTAGAGAGGTGGAGAGAGAGAAGGAGAGAGAGGGATGACAGATGGAGTGTTGCTTTTATCTCGCTTCTCTGTTCTGATGGAACATTGTCTACTTCCTGTTTCCTGTCCAAGGATGTCATGATGATGGGTTTTGGCAAATAGGAGAAAACTATAAATACCAGCTACTGTATGTTGCCAATCATTCTCCTTCCTTATTTTTCTATTCGTTTTTGATGAATTGTTTCCCACACCCACATCCAACAGTTTTCTCAGGGACCGGATACTAACATGTCTTGGGATCTGAATGGATAACACTAGGTTATCATCAGGACAGTTAAAATTCCATTGACCTACGGTATCTACACTCGTACAAAGGCACACACACACATACACGCACGCACACACCATAAAGATAAGTGAGAAGAGATTTGTGGACACAACATGGCATTTACAGTCAATGTGGTGCCAACCTCCGCCTAGCACAGATGACAGAGAGAGAGAGAGCAACAGAGTGAGAGAGTGGTCTGTGACACCTCTGTCTCTGCCTACACTAAAGCTGTTTATTATCTAATCATTTCAACACTAGAGAAAGAGAGAGAGAGTGAAAGAGAGGGAGAGAAAGAGAGAGAGAGAAAGAAAGAAAAGAAAGAGAGGGAGAAAGGAGGGAAAGGGAGGGAGGGAGGGAGGGAGGGAGGGAGGGAGGGAGGGAGGGAGGGAGGGAGGGAGGGAGGGAGGGAGGGAGGGAGGGAGGGAGGGAGAGAAAGAGAGGGAGGGGGAGAGAAAGAGGGAGGGAGAGAGAAAGAGGGAGGGAGGGAGACAGAGGGCGAGAGAGAGAGAGAGAGGGAGAGACAGAGGGAGAGAGAGAGAAAGAGAGGGAGGGGAAAGAGAAAGAGAGGGAGGGAAAGAGAAAGAGAGGGAGGGAGAGAGAAAGAGAGGAGAGAGAGAGAGACAGAGGGAGGGGAGAGAGAGAGTGAGAGGGAGAGACAGAGGGAGAGAGAGAGAGAAAGAGAGGGAGGGAGAGAAAGAAAGAGAGGGAGGGAGAGAGAGACAGAGAGGGAGAGAGAGAGACAGAGAGGGAGAGAAATAGAGGGAGGGAGAGAGAGAGAGAGGGAGAGACAGAGAGAGAAAGAGAGAGAGGGAGAGAGAGGGAGAGGGAGAGAGAGGGAGAGAGAGGGAGAGGCATTATCACCAGAGAGTCCTGCTGGCTGTAACACAAGGCTTCATTGTACTTCTTTGAAGGAACACATCTTTCCAACGCAATCACATACACGCACACATACACACTGTATTCTACTGTCCAGCAGGTGGTTTGAACTTACATGTTGGCTTGATCTCTCTGAGCTGAAACCACCTTTGCGTGTGGGTGCATGCGTGTGGGGACCTGAAATTGCCACAAGTCCCCACAAGGATAGTAAAACAAGGATAATTCTCCCTCGACAATAACTATGTGAATCTTAGGGGTTAGGTTTAGGGTTACAATTAGGGTTACAATAGGGATAGGGTTAGAGTTAGGGGTTAGGAGTTAGGGAAAATAGGATTTTGAATGCAAAAATACATTTGATTCCCACAAGGGTGTGTGTGTGTGTGTGAGAATGAGAGCATGCACCTTTTCATAATTTTGTTGATGTCACGTCCTGACCTTAGTTCCTTTTTTATGTCTCTATTTTGGTTTGGTCAGGGCGTGAGTTGGGGTGGGCATTCTATGTTTTTCATTCTGTTTTGTTCTGTGTGTTGTATTTCTATGTGTTTGGCCTGGTATGGTTCCAAATCAGAGACAGCTGTCAGTCGTTGTCTCTGATTGAGAACCATACTTAGGCAGCCTGTTCCCTCCTGTGTTTATGGGTAGTTGTTTCCTGTTTTTTCACCTTATAGGACTGTTTCGTGTCGTTCACGCTCTTTGTTGTTTTTATTTGTCATTCAGTGTTCAGTTTATTTAATTAAATTTTCTATGAACACTTACCACTCTGCGTGTTGGTCCGATAATTCCTATTCCTCATCATCAGACGAAGAGGAGAGCCGTTACAGTTTTCCTATTTGGATGAATGACTGATCAAATATAATGACATCAAACATCTATTTACCCAGGCAAGTCAGTTAAGAACACATTCTTATTTACAATGACAGCCTAGGAACAGTGGGTTAAGTGCATTGTTCATGGGCAGAATAACTGATTACCTTGTCAGCTCAGGGATTCTATCTAGCAACCTTTCGGTTACTGGCCCAATGCTCTAATCACTAATCACAAATATAGTGACTGATCAAATATAATGACTGATTAAATATAGTGATTGATCAAACATAATGACTGATCAAACATAATGACTGATCAAATATAATGACTGATCAAATATAATGACTGATCAAATATAGTGATTGATCAAACATAATGACTGATCAAACTAGACAGAATGACAAGACAGAGAGCTAGTCAGTACAGTCAGAGGCTTCTAACTGCCCCACCATAGTTAATATGTATTCAGGAACAGGATGTGTAGAGCAGAGAGAGGGAGACAGAGGTCATGAAACTCAGCTATGATTGTTTTGTTAGGAGAGGAGCCCAGCAGAACGGTGTAATGTCTTATATCACCTACAACAACAAAGAGACTTGGTGTAGTCTTTGAAACGTTGAATCTGTTCTACAAATGTGGCAAGTAACAACGTTACCAATAAAGACGGCACATGTACTGGTGAGGAGAAAATAAGAGGGAGGAAAGGCGAGAAGGAGAGGGAGAGTGAGAGAGCAGTAGGGTGAGGAGAAGGGGATATGAACGAGGGAGCGAGTTGAAGGAAATGGAGAGGGAGTAAAAGGAGAGAGGGAGAGAACAGAACTGTTCAGCTAGCGAGGGACAGTCAGTCAGACATTTCAAAAGCAGCAACAAGCTTTCACAACATGGTTGTAGAGAGAGAGCCAAGATACACACACACTACTTCTCCATTGGAACAATATAAAACAGTGACAGAGAGAGAGAGAGAGAGAAAGAAAGAAAAACTTTACTGACCTACTCTTGTACACTTGCTGTCCTCATTTTGATTTGTCCCACTTCTAGACTACTGAGTAGACTAAACACACACACTACAAACACACACACTCTACACACCCTATACACACACTCAGTGTACCGTTCCTCTTGTATAACAGAGTGTATGTGAACGAATGTACTGTGGAAACAACTCCTCTAAGAAAATTCCTCAAGAGAGGAGGGGCTACCGAAATCTAAACCAGTCAGCTGCATTGAAACAGTCATACCCTCCCCCTGGGTTCTCTCATTGGGGGAATCTGCATCACTAAGGAATTATCATGGTCCACACACACTAACACAGCCGTGACGAGGGCACAAAAACACCTCTTCCCCCTCAGAAGGTTGAAAAGTTTTGGCAGGGTGAGAAAATAAAACAATTTAATCCATTTTGATTTCGGGCTGTAACACAACAAAATTTGGAATAAGTTAAGGGGTATGAATACTTCCTCGTCTCCACCCCCTTCCAGGTGCCCATTTTCCCCATTATCCCCTGTGCATTTATACCTGCGTTTTCTGTTTGTCTGTTGCCAGTTCGTCTTGTCTCGTCAAGCCTACCAGCGTGTTTTTCCCCATACTCCTGTTGTCTCTAGTCCCTGTTTTCTTGTCCTTCCGGTCCCGACCTATTCTTCCTGTCCTGACCCCGAGCCTGCCTGCCGTCCTGTACCTATCGGACTCTGACCTGGTTTACAAACTTCTTACAAACGACACAACCCCCTTATCAACTGGACTGCTGGTGCTATCATGGGCAGGAGCCCGTTCTACCACGCTCATTGCCTGAAGTTGTGGGCTCGGAAGAAGCCTCGGACCTCTCCGCCATTCCCGCGGAGTAACAGGACCTCCGGGAGGTTTTCAGCAAGGTTTTCAGCTCTGTTGGGTCCGGAGACCAAGGCTGTGGAAACGTACATCAATGACTTCCTGGCTGCAATGTGTACCCATCCTTCTGCCTCCCCCTCTGTGGAGAAGAGGGACAAAACCCGGTGCCCGTGAGTCGACTACCGGGGCCTTAATGACATCACGGTTAAGAACTGCGGAACGCCTAACATCTGGTGAGGATACGGGAAGGTGACGGAGTGGAAGACAGCCTTTAACACAGCTAGCGGATACTACGAATACCTGGTGACCCCGTTCGGTCTGACCAACGCTCCTGCGGTGTTCCAAGCCCTGGTTAACAACGTTCTCCACAACATGTTGAACCGGTTCGTGTTTGTCTACCTTGACGAGATCCTTGTCTTTTCCCGCTCAGCTCAAGAACACGTTCTCCACTTCTAACAAGTCCTCCAGCGTCTCCTGGAGAACCAGCTTTTTGTTAAAGCAGAAAAATACGAATTCCATCGCTCCACCATTTCCTTCCTAGGATACATCATCACTGCTGGTAACATGCAGATGGATCCCGGGAAGGTGAGAGCGGTGGTGGATTGGCCTCAACCCACTTCCAGAGTGCAGCTGCAACGCTTCCTGGGATTTGCCCATTTCTATCGCCATTTTATACTGGGTTACAGCACCCTGGCTTCCCCCCTTTCAGCACTCACCTCTCCCATGGTCCTGTTCACATGGTCCCCAGCTGCTGACCGGGCGTTCCTGGACCTAAAGCACTGCTTCACCACAGCTCCCATATGAATCCAATACTGGTCCCATCAGTTCGTGGTGGAGGTCAATGCTTTGGACATGGGAGTGGGGGCTGTCCCAACATTCTGCCCTGGACCTAAAGCTGCATCCCTGCACCTCCTTTTCCCATTGTCTTAATGCCACAGAGAGGACTTATGATGTGGGAAATCGAGAACTGCTGTGGTGAAGATGGCATTGGAGGAGTGGAGGCACTGGTTAGGGGGGGCGTAACATCCATTCAATGTGTGGACGGATCACAAGAACACGGAATATCTCTGCACCGCCAATCGTCTCAACTCCAGGCAAGCTCGATTGGCCCTGCTTTTCACTCTGTTCAACTTTACCATCTCCTATTGCCCGGGGTCCAAGAATGTTAAGCTGGATGCGCTTTCACACCGCTATAGACCCCGAGACCATCCTTCCTACCTCGTGTCTAGCGGCTGCTCTTGTAACAGTACTCTTCTTGCGTTGTGTACAATCAGTCATCGACACGGAACTCCAACATGTAGCACCAGTCATGTAGATTTATTCTGATAGGAACGGCACAAAATTGCACGTCATGCAATGCACGTCTCACCATCCAACTCTGCACTCACGCATGCTGGTTTGGTGCTTGTTCACTGGGACGATTCTAACTGGAACATCCCCCCTCGTAAGCAAGCTACGCAAACCAGCCAATAAGATGCCATGTTGAGTAGGTGAAGACAAGACAAACTCAAACCAAAAACCCATTGGCTTAACAATAAAGTGGCAAGGGGAATCACCAATATAACCCTGTTACACTCTCATCTGGGGAATAGAGAACCAGGCCCGTGAGGGGGGCCTGGCTAACCGGAAGTTTGTCCCAGATGCTGCCCTCTCCCCGGTCCTGGAATGGGCTCATTCCTCCAAGCTTGCCTGCCACCCTGGCTCCCTTCAGACCCTGGCCTTTGTGTGACAACGCTTTTGGTAGCCTACCGTGGTTCCTGACGTCTCTGTGTTCGTCGCCGCCTGCACTGTCTGTGCTCAGAATAAGACTTCATGGCATGTTCTGGCTGGCCTCCTTCAACTTCCTGTCACTCACCGTCCCTGGTCACATTGATCCCTGGACTTCGTCACTGGTCTCCCTCCATCTGATGGCAACACCACTATCCTTACGGTGGTGGACAGGTTTTCAAAGCTGCCCATTTCATTCCCCTCCCCAAGCTATCCTCAGCCAAGGAGACGGCCCAGCTCATGGTGCAACACGTCTTCCGGATCCATGGACTTCTGGTGGACATGGTCTCCGAACGTGGTCCTCAGTTCTCGTCCTGGAAGACATCCTTCACGCTCATTGGGTTGTCGGCCAGCCTGTCCTCTGGGTTTCTCCCCCAGTCTAAAGGCCATTCGGAGTGAGCTAATCAGGACGTGGAGACAACCCTTCGTTGCCTCGTCTCTGCCAACCCCACTACCTGGAGCCAGCAACTCGTGTGGGTGGAATACGCCTGCAACACCCTTCCCTCTTCAGCCACTGGTATCTCACCTTTCGAGTGTTTTATGGGTTATCAGCCCCCGCTCTTCCCTGAGCAAGAAGAGGTCAGAATTACCTCGGCCCAGATGTTCGTCCGCCGCTGTCGCTCTACCTGGAAGAGAGCCCGGTCTGCTCTTCTCAAGACCACCTCCAGGTATCAACGACAGGCGGACTGCCACCGGACCCCGGCTCCCTGTTATCGGCTCGGCAAGAGGCTATGGCTATCCACTCGGGATCTGCCCCTGTGGGTGGAGCCCCCGTTTTATCGGGCCCTTTTCACATCTCTAAGATTCTTAGCCCCTCTGCTGTTCGTCCCCCCTACGACTGATCTCGTCCTGCCATTTGTCTCTCTCTTGTTGATTTAATAAACTACTCTGTGTATTGAACCTTCTGTCTCCTGTGTCTGCATCTGGGTCATATCCTGAATTGTGTTAGTAAGGGACATACATAACAGTCGATAAGGGACGGTGTCTAGATATTTCCGGAGTGGCTCCTGCACACACACAGAAACACACACCTATCCTATTCACCCCACCTGAGGTTGAATCTGCACATTGGTCTCCTCACTATATACACAGACTGTATTGCGAGTGCATGTGTCGTGTGTATATCCGTGTGTGTGTGTGTGTGTGTGTGTGTGTGTGTGTGTGTGTTTGCATACATATGTGTGTGTTTATGACTGAGACTTTGACCTGAACGCTACACCACACCCTGTGAGAATGATGCTAGAGTAAGACACACATTACATTACACTTTACATTTTCACATTTGAGTAATTTCGCAGACGCTCTTATCCGGAGCGACATACAATCAATGCATTCAGCTAAATGAGTAAAGTAGTAAAACCACATATCACAATCATTGCTAGTCTTTGTTGGTTAATGTAGCTACTAGAGACAGAAAATTAGAAAAGTAATAGAAAGATGGACCCACATGGACCCACATCCACACACACATACAGACTGAGTACCTGTTTCAGTGAAAAGTTGATGGGTCACTGACTTGCTGTGATCAGACCTCTGGACTTCTGTCATCTGAGGTGTCTTCTCTCTCTCTAAAATGTCCTGTATAGATAAACAGCACAGAGCAAAGGGCAGAGAAATAATCTACCCAATAACCCTCATCATAGATTATAATCTGGCCATACTGTTGGCCACACACAGAAACACGAACACACCGGCTTTGCTTTAACCATTAGGTGGCGTGCTAGATCTAAGCTAGGGCTACCAGTAGGACCCCCTCCCTCTCTCTCTCCCTCTGTTTTTCAGTTGTGACAGTTGTTCCTGCTCCATTCAATTATGAGAAAAACTAGAGCATGTGCATGTATGTGAGGTGTGAATGTGCCATATTTAAAAACGTTGTTTTTTTTCTCTTTGGAGAATTCTCATCAAATCACAGAGGAGGCTCCAGAGAGAGAGAGAGAGAGAGAGAGAGAGATGTGGACTGCATTTCTGAAAGCATAATATTCAATGTCACAGACTCATAGAGGATGTTGTTTGGATGTTTTTGTTGTTTACCCATTTCTCTTGGCTGAGTGGTTGGAGGAGCTTTCCAGAGTCACATCACAAAACCCTGACTGTGACTCACCTTCAGTCTAGGTTACCGTGTTTTCATCTGACGCATAAGAGCGCATGAAGGGGACAGAGCAAGAGAGGGACACTTTTTGGAGGATGTTGTTTTAGAAGGTCGTCTTTTCTCGCTCATCATTTATCGATTTTAAAAATGTATCTATGTAATTTAGACCAATATATAGCCCTAACAATACCATAGGAAAATGAATATCAGATCCTATTCATGTTTGTTTAATACTTTTGTACAATGCGCTCAACGGATGCTCGAGTAATTATTTTCTTTCTTCAGACATGAATTTTAGCTTGTGATATATTTAATAACATTCAAAGGCTATACTTCATTTCTTACAAGTAAAATACTTTTGTAAATGGAAGACAAGATGGGAAGGTGTGTTTTATTGCTTCAGTGCAAGACTGTTCTAAAATAGAGGCGGACTAGGAGCTTAAAACCATAAAATCCTTTACGCATCACACACACGCACTCAATAGGAATAGAGGACATGCGGAGACAAGAGGAGCGCGCCAGCCGCCCCAAGGAGAACCTCCAGCCGCGTGAATGACCCGCTGGCAGCATGCGCTCCTGGCCCAACCGAACTGACTGTCTCTCTCCCGTTAACTGCAGCTGGGAGGAGAACTACTGGAACTACTACTTTAACGGGAGCTACCGGGGTCCCGTGCCCCCCGAAAACCTCTTTCCCATCCCCGTTCTAATGGGAATCACCATCACCTGTGCTCTCCTGTTCCTGGCGGGAGTGACCGGGAATGTAATGACTATACTGGTCGTGTCTAAGTACAGAGACATGAGAACAACCACTAACCTCTACTTATGTAGCATGGCTGTCTCAGACTTGTTGATATTCCTCTGTATGCCCCCTGATGTGTATCGGTTATGGAAGTACAGGCCATGGATATTTGGAGATACATTCTGTAAGCTGTTTCAGTTCGTTAGTGAGTGCTGCACTTATTCAACCATTTTGAATATAACCGCTCTGTCCGTGGAGCGGTACCTGGCCATCTGCTTCCCACTTCGCGCCAAACGCCTGGTCACCAAGCGACGTGTCCGTGCGCTCATCGTCTTTCTCTGGCTCGTGTCGCTGTTGAGCGCGGGACCTGTCTTCGTTCTGGTGGGAGTGGAGCACGAGACTCGCCCAGCGGCGGGAAACTCTGCTGGTGGGGCGGAAGGACAGACAGAGATAGACACTAGCGAGTGTAAACCCACTCAGTACGCGGTTGAATCTGGGCTTCTAGCCGCCATGGCGTTGGTTAGCTCTGTGTTTTTCTTCCTGCCGGTGTTTTGTTTGACTGTGGTGTACAGTTTGATTGGACGAAGGTTGTGGAAGAGACGGAGAGAGAACAATATTGGAGCTAACGTAGCACACAGGGACAAGAGCAACAGACAGACCGTCAAGATGTTAGGTAGGGTGCAATACATGTTGCTCATATTCAAAACCATGTTTTAACCACGGCATAATTGATATGTTTATAATATTTTAAAAAGGCCACAGAATTGGAGACATTTAAAAAATGAAAAATATTGGTTCCGATACGAATTAAATCAATCAAACATTGTAACAAGACAAGGATAATGCAAATAATGTAGATATAACATTAAGCTGTGTATATGTTTATACAGTGAGCACAGTAACCTAATAACCATGATAACAGCCAGTCGTGTAAAGCTTTACAAAAGTAATTTAATTAGGCATAACAATAGTTTCCCCTCATACCCCTTTCTGCCATTTCTCTCTCTGATTACTGATATTTGCATTTCATGTTTTATGGTTGGAATACATTTTATGTGCCTCCCCTCCTCCCTCAATTCCCCCTTCCTACTCCCCCCTCTCTATTATTATTAGCATAAAATGAGAAATCCAATATTACAAACATTTATTATCTGTCTCCCCTCTCCTTCTCTCTCTCTCCAGCTGTAGTGGTCTTTGCCTTCGTCCTGTGCTGGCTGCCTTTCCACTTGCATCGTTACCTTATGTCTCATTCCTCCGAGGGCTCCTCTCCTCTCTGGTCTCTCTTCACCCAGTACTGCTCCCTTGTTTCCACTGTCCTCTTCTATCTCTCGGCTGCCATCAACCCTGTCCTCTATAACACCATGTCTAGGAAGTACCGGTCAGCTGCTGCCCAACTGTTTGGTCTACAGGAGACTCAACCACCCAGAGGGAGAACAGCAAGCACTGTCAAAGGAGAGAGTTCACCTGCCTGGACAGAGTCCACTGTTAGCCTGTGACTGTAGCCAATTTGGAGGGTGAATGGGCGATAGATATATACTTCTCTGATTTTGACATGTAGTTGTTGTGATCAAACTCTTCTTGTGTGTTTCTCATCAGTGACCACTGCTTTCCCTGGTTGATCAAACTCAAACAGGCACCATTATGGACCATCAAGGATTCATTGGTCTTCAATCCAAGAGAGCACCGGCTTACGCATAACGTCCATGGACGTTGATTATTGATTGAAATTTGGTCAGTCTGCCCTGCCCTTGCGTCGAACATATTAATTGAATTAGCCTCAAGGACTCTGAATAAGACTGTCGCTTTGATGTCACAACTCGCCCGGCAAAGACAGACAAAGGCGTTTGAGAACATGTTTTATAAAATATTTATAAGGCGTTTCTGTCACCCAAAAAGAAGCACACCATTAGCAACAAAAACTATTAAACAGTTCTTGAAACGGACACCTATGTGTTTTCTACAAATCACACATGCAACATACACGCACACACACACAAACCAAAATAGTTATTACGCTTGCCTTAACTGATATGTAAACTGTATTCTGGATGACAAAGAAAAGCACTGTAGACCTTGAATCACTTCTCTGTACCCTGAAAGAGAGGGACTGAAGTACTGTGTGTGTGTTTGTTTATGTTGAGTGATTGGGTGTGTTGGGGTATGTGTATTTATGGTGAGTGACGTCGTGTGTTGGTGTGTGTGTGTTTATGGTGAGTGACTGTGTTGGTGTGTTTGGCAGTGTGTGTAGATATAGGTAACATTTTTTTGCTACGATAGCATGTACAGTAGGCTAATTATACCGCCAGCCTTACTCTGTAAATACCAGCTTAGTAACAGTTCAATCTGATTGGTATTAGTCTTGGCTTATCCTATAAGTACTTACAAAGCAGCCACTGCTTTGGACTCCAGAATTCTGACATGGCAACCAGGACTCAGAGCATTTCATGTTATTCTGTACATAAATCCGAGACACTCCATTTAGTATAATATGTTACGTTTCATATGGTATGTATTAATTTGTGGATGTCCATCCATTTCATATGATATGTTATGAATTAGAATTCATATTATATGTTACAAATTTGCTAAACGTACAATATGTTATGAATCTGCAACACGAATCTGCAATATATACAATATGCTACGAATTTGCAAAACATATGATACATAACGAATTGTAGCTAGGTGGCTAATGTTAGCTAGGCTAGGGATTAAGGTTATGGTAACGTTTAGGAGTTAGGTTAAAATGTTAGGGGTAGGGTTAAGGTTAGGGGAAGGGTTAGCTAAAAGGGTTAAGGTTAGGCTTATGAGAAGGGTTAGCTAAAATGCTAAGTAGTTGCATAGTACCTAAAAAGTAGTAAGTAGTTGAAAAGTTGCTAATGTGCTAAAGTTGTCCATCATGAACTCGCAACCTTTGGGTTACTAGACATCTGCATTATACACGTACTCATCATCCTACAGTGCATTTGGAAAGTATTCAGACCCCTTGACTTTTTCCACATTTTGTTACATTACAGCCTTATTTTAAAATTGATTAAATTGTTTGTTTTTTCATCATCAATCTACACACAATACCTAATAATGACAAAGCAAAAGCAGGTTTTTAGAAAGGTTTGCTAATTTATTACAAATAAAAAACTAAAATATCACATTTCCATAAGTATTCAGAACCTTTACTCAGTACTCAGTACCATTTGCTCAGTACGTCCTCCAGACGTGACTCTTGGCATTCAGGCCAAAGAGTTCAATCTTGGTTTCATCAGACCAGAGAATCTTTTTTCTCATGGTCTGAGAGTCCTTTAGGTGCCTTTTGGCAAACTCCAAGCGGGCTGTCATGTGCAATTTACTGAGGAGTGACTTTTTGGGGGGGAAAAAGTCAAGGGAACTGAATATTTTCTGAATGCACTGTATTTCATTTTTATATTGAGTAACCATCTGTCTTATGTAACCATACAAAACTTAACATATCATACTAATTTGAGTGTCCCATATTTTCATTGACAATGTTACGTCTAGTCTATGAGACCAGGCTGGGTATGGACTTAAAGACTACAAGTAAGGACTGCAGAACCAATCTGCAAACCAATCCACAAACATCACCTGGAAAAAGACTTAAAACGTGGAAATGCAACTACAGACATGGCGCTTCAGCCCAAATTAATGCAACGCTTAACTATGTATCCATGTTTGTACCGCTATAATAATCTGTACTATGCCTTTACAAACTATAACGGAACAAAACACTGTATGTATTTTAATATTGATCCATATCATCAGGTTGCCAACTTGGTCTGAACTCATTCCGGGAGATAAAAATGATTCAACATTGTTAACGTGTCATTTTTTTAAATTTCAGACATAGGGAGTTTAACTCCGTCATGACTGAGAAGTGCACACATGGGTAGCCTACAAACACACAGATTTCATCCTCACCTCTCCCCCATCTTCTCCTCTCTTATTTCCCCTCCTCTACTTTCCTCTCGTCTCAGTGCCTTTAAGTCAGGCAGCCTCAAAGCCACCCGTCCTCAAGGGTCGTCACTAGTTCTCACAGCCATAATTATGGCTACACCCTGCCTATTTCTACAATTTCTCTTCCCTAAAATATAATTTTAAGCATAACTCTAACCTTTACCACACTGCTAACCTTATGCCTAACCCTAACCTTAATTTAAGACTGAAAAGTACACTTTTGTGTTCATGAATTTTACGACAAGACAATTTTGACATTGTGGTTGTGGTAACAAGTGACAACCATCTTCAAGTTAGGTTCAAAGGACCCTTCTGTCACATCTGAGGCTTTCTGAGTTGCCTGATCAAAAAGTCCTATAAGACAGAGTAAGGACAGGAGGAGAGAGGGAAAGAAAGAGGTCAGAGAGAGAAACGAAGGATGGAAAGAGGAAGAAGGAAAGTGAGAAAGACATTGATGGTGGTACATAGAATATGAGGAGTGGAGAAATTAATGAATGAGGTAAGGATGAGTCAGAGAGAGGAACTTGGAAGTAAAGAGAGCACTTGAGAAAAGATTGATTCAGAAATTATAGATATAGAAAGAGTCAATGAGTTACTCTGCATCACTTGTGAGATGCAGTGTGTGTGTCTCAGAGACTGGAGGAAGAATTTTATTTCTGTGATTTAATGCCTCCTGTTATCCAGTGAGATGCTATCGAGGCCGCTTGGGAATAAATCACAAGCTATTGCTGGACAGGCTGGTGCACACACACACTCAAACAAACACACACTGAGAGACGGAGGGGAGCGAGAGAGGGAGAGACAGAGAGACAGAACGTGAGAGGAAGGCTGAGAGAGAAGAGAAAGGTAAAGAGAGAGAGAGGATCGATGGCAATGTTCCTGCACAAATCAGTGTGTCGAAGAAGAGGCTGCATGTGCTTTTGTGCATCTCTCCTCTGCGCTGCTCTCTTCTCCAGACACACGGTTCAGCCAGGGTTATAGTGGCCATTAAATAGGAGATTCTCCCTAAAACTGAATGTGAAGGTTGCATATTTTCACAGCGTCGGCTGGATTATAGATGTGATTCATGTCTGGCTGTACCTCAAATGATACCTTATTCCCTAAAGTACCTTCGGAAAGTATTCAGACCCCTTGACTTTTTTCCAAATTTTGTTAGGTTACAGCCTTATCCTAAAATTGATTTAATTGTAATTTTTCCCCTCTTCAATCTACACACAATACCCCATAATGACAAAGCAAAAAATGTTTTTTAGAAATGTTAGCTAATTTATTAAATAAATAACTGAAATATCACATTTACATAACTATTCAGACCCTTTACTCAGTACTTTGTTTAAGCATCTTTGGCAGCGATTACAGCTTCGAGTCTTCTTGGGTATGACGCTACAAGCTTGGCACACCTGTATTTGGTTTCTCCCATTCTTCTCTGCAGATCCTCTCAAGTTATGTCATGTCGGATGGGGAGCGTCACTGCACAGCTATTTTCAGGTCTCTCCAGAGATGGTTCAAGTCCGGGCTCTGGCTGTGCCACTCAAGGACATTCAGAGTCTTGTCCCGAAGCCACTTGCGTTGTCTTTGCTGTGTGCTTAAGGTCGTTTTCCTGTTGGTAGGTGAACCTACGCCCCAGTCTGAGGTCCTGAGCGCTCTGTAGCAGGTTTTCATCAAGGATCTCTCTGTACTTTGCTCTGTTCATCTTTGCCTAGATCCTGACTAGTCTCCCAATCTCTGCCACTGAAAAACATCCCCACAGCATGATGCTGCCACCAAATCAAATGTATGTATATAGCCCTTCGTACATCAGCTGATATCTCAAAGTGCTGTACAGAAACCCAGCCTAAAACCCCAAACAGCAAGCAATGCAGGTGTTGAAGCACGTTGGCTAGGAAAAACTCCCTAGAAAGGCCAAAACCTAGGAAGAAACCTAGAGAGGAACCAGGCTATGAGGGGTGGCCAGTTCTCTTCTGGCTGTGCTGGGTGGAGATTATAACAGAACATGGCCAAGATGTTCAAATGTTCATAAATGACCAGCATGGTCAAATAATAGGTCTGGGACAGGTAGCACGGTGAACAGGTCAGGATTCCATAGCCGCAGGCAGAACAGTTGAAACTGGAGCAGCAGCACGGCCAGGTGGACTGGGGACAGCAAGGAGTCATCATGTCAGGTAGTCCTGAGGCATGGTCCTAGAGCTCAGGTCCTCAGAGAGAGAGAAAGAAAGAGAGAATTAGAGAGAGCATACTTAAATTCACACAGGACACCGGATAAGACAGGAGAAGTACTCCAGATATAACAAACTGACCCTAGCCCCCTGACACAAACTACTGCAGCATAAATACTGGAGGCTGAGACAGGAGGGGTCAGGAGACACTGTGGCCCCATCCGATGACACCCCCGGACAGGGCCAAACAGGAAGGATATAACTCCACCCACTTTGCCAAAGCACAGCCCCCACACCACTAGAGGGATATCTTCAACCACCAACTTACCAAAGATCTCTGCCACGGCACAACCCAAGGGGGGGTGCCAACCCAGACAGGAAGATCACATCAGTGACTCAACCCACTCAAGTGATGGCATGAAAGAGCACCAGTAAGCCAGTGACTCAGCCCTTGTAATTGGGTTAGAGGCAGAGAATCCCAGTGGAAAGAGGGGAACCAGCCAGGCAGAGACAGCAAGGGTGGTTCGTTGCTCCAGAGCCTTTCCGTTTACCTTCACACTCCTGAGCCAGACTACACTCACAAGGTACAAGGAGCTGACAAGGTACAAATCTGTCGTTCTGCCCCTGAACAGGCAGTTAAACCACTGTTCCTAGGCCATCATTGAAAATAAGAATTTGTTCTTAACTGACTTGCCTAGTAAAATAAAGGTAAAATTAATATAAAAAATATGACCCACTGAAGAGATAATTCAGTATAGACAAAGGTTGAGACCGAGTTTGCGTCTCTCACATGGGTAGGCAGACCATTCCATAAAAATGGAGCTCTATAGGAGAAAGCCCTGCCTCCAGCTGTTTGCTTAGAAATTCTAGGGACAATTAGGAGGCCTGCGTCTTGTGACCGTAGCGTACGTGTAGGTATGTACGGCAGGACCAAATCAGAGAGATAGGTAGGAGCAAGCCCATGTAATGCTTTGTAGGTTAGCAGTAAAACCTCAAAATCAGCCCTTGCTTTGACAACAAGCCAGTGTAGAGAGGCTAGCACTGGAGTAATATGATCCAATTTTTTTTTCTAGTCAGGATTCTAGCAGCCATGTTTAGCACTAACTGAAGTTTATTTAGTGCTTTATCCAGGTAGCCGGAAAGTAGTAGTCTAACCAGTAGTCTAACCTCTAACCCAGTAGTCTAACCTAGAAGTAATACATTTTTCTGCATCATTTTTGGACAGAAAGTTTCAGATTTTTGCAATGTTACGTAGATGGAAAAAAGCTGTCCTTGAAACAGTCTTGATATGTTTGTCAAAAGAGAGATCAGGGTCCAGAGTAACGCCGAGGTCCTTCACAGTTTTATTTGAGACGACTGTACAACCATTAAGATTAATTGTCAGATTCAACAGAAGATCTGGACCTAGAACAAGCATCTCTGTTTTGTCCGAGTTTAAAAGTTTGCAGCCATCCACTTCCTTATGTCTGAAACATAGGCTTCTAGCGAGGGCAATTTTGGGGCTTCACCATGTTTCATTGAAATGTACAGCTGTGTGTCATCCGCATAGCAGTGAAAAGTTAACATTATGTTTTCGAATGACATCCCCAAGAGGTAAAATATATAGTGAAAAAGAACCACCATGCTTCACCTTACGGACAATGTCAGGTTTCCTCCAGACGTGATACTTGGCATTCAGGCCAAATAGTTCAATATTAGTTTCATCAGACAGAGAATGTTGTTTCTCATGGTCTGAGTCTTTAGGTGCCTTTTGGCAACTCCAAGTGGGCCGTCATGTGCCTTTAACTGAGGAGTGGCTTCCGTCAGGCGGCCAACTCTAGGAAGAGTCTTGGTGGTTCCAAACTTCATCCATTTAAGAATGGAGGCCACTGTGTTCTTGGGGACCGTCAATGTTGCAGAAATGTTTTGGTACCCTTCCCCAGATCTGTGCCTTGACACAATCCTGTCTCGGCGCTCTATGGACAATTCCTTCAACCTCATGGCTTGGTTTTATCTTTGACATCACTGTCAACTGTGGGACCTTATATAGACAGGTCTGTGTCTTTCCAAATCATGTCCAATCAATTGAATTTACCACAGGTGGACTGCAATCAAGTTGTAGAAACATCTCAAGGATGATCAATGGAAACAGGAGGCACCTGAGCAAAAATTTGAGTCTCATAGCAAAGGGTATTAATACTTATATAAATAAGTAATAAATATTTCAGTTTTTATATTTAATAAATTAGCAAACATTTCTAAAAACCTGTTTTCGCTTTGACATTATGGGGTATTGTGTATAGATTGCTGAGGATTTTCTATTTATTTAATCAATTTTAGAATAAGGCTGTAACGTAACAAAATGTGGAAAAAGTCAAGTGGTCTGAATACTTTCCGAAGGCACTATATATCGTGCACTACAGTGACCAGAGCCAAATGACACTATTCCTTATTCAGAGAGTGTTGTGACGACAGTGATAAATACCAGTCCCCTGTTGAGTCTGACTGCCTGACTATCTCATCATCACAAACACTCCTCCATGCACACGCGGCACACAAGCAAGCACATTGAGAGGCACCAGGTCAGTCACAGCGCTGGGCCCCTAGAGCAGTTTTGCTGCCTGGCAAAGGGACCAACTGCAAGAAATGGCACATGGGATCTAACCAACCGCAATGTGGTTGCTCCCAAGTGGCGCAGCGGTCTAAGTGCAAGAGGTGTCACTGCAGTCCCTGGTTCAAATCTAGGCTGCATCACATCCGGCTGTGACTGTCCCATAAGGCAGTGAACAATTGGCCCAGCGTCATCTGGGATAGGCTGTCATTGTAAATAAGAATTTGTTCTTAACTGACTTGCCTATGTATTTTTCCTACCACCACAAAGCATATCATATAACCACTGTATGAACAGGAAATCAAACAATAAACTATGACACACAAAACAAGAGGTTTCAGTCAAGGTCAGAAAAAATTAAACATTTATTGGGCATAAATATATTATATAACACAGGCTACCGATACAGTTAGGTCTTACATACAGAGGGGTAGTATTTGCAAAATCTATACATTAAAATTGATATGGCGGTTTATTTTATATAATGCATATGAAATAGTCTAACATTAACAATACAAAGTAGTAGAAATGTATGCAAATTTTTTTCCTTTCAAATCGTAGCCCATGACAACATTGGAATGTTTGTTTTGGTAAGTGTGAGGTACAAATATGTTGTTTTGGTTTCAGACTAATATTTTTTTTAATACATACAAGTCTTCATACATTAATCTGGGACAGTTACCCATTCAATCTCTAAACTCTCATATTCAAATTCCATATTTTCAGTTTCAATTTGTTTTACTATTAATCAGACTAAAAAAAGTAACCAATCAGAAGGCACAGTTGCTGGGTTACTGGGCAGAAGTATCTGTTTTGTTCAGGACCCACTAGGTGAGCAGGACCAGAAGGGTCTAAAGATTTTCCTAAATACAAATCTTACAGGGTGTACCCTGCTCACACTGACAAGTAGCCACTGGGCCAAGCCCTGGAAACACTAGCCAAAAGCCTTTAGGAAACATATTATTGGTGATATCACAGGCCTAACATTGGCCTACCATTATCCTAACCTTAGCCTATAACATTAGGCATTATTAGGGAGTATGGACAGGAGTATTTCGTGACCATATGTCCTAACCATCCTGGTCAATTCACATGGTCAGGGAAAACTCCTGTCCCTAGACATGAGGAATTACTTGGCTGTAAAAGGCTTGGGGGAGATTTAACACATCAGGAACAATTTGGCTGTAAAAGGCTTGGGGGAGATTTAACACATCAGGAACGATTTGGCTGTAAAAGGCTTGGGGGAGATTTAACACATCAGGAACAATTTGGCTGTAAAAGGCTTGGGGGAGATTTAACACATCAGGAACAATTTGGCTGTAAAAGGCTTGGGGGAGATTTAACACATCAGGAACGATTTGGCTGTAAAAGGCTTGGGGGAGATTTAACACATCAGGAACGATTTGGCTGTAAAAGGCTTGGGGGAGATTTAACACATCAGGAACGATTTGGCTGTAAAAGGCTTGGGGGAGAGTTAACACAACAGGACATATCAACAGTCTTTTTTCTAACTAAGACAGGTGGACAGGAAAGATGGACACAACATGACAAAGTCACGTCAGATGACAGAGTAACGCTGTATGACACAGCAACACCAAATGACCCAACAGTGCCAGACGACTCAGTCACAACAATGACGTAGTCAAAACTCCAGACGACATAGTAATGCCAATGTAACAGAGTGCCCGGCGGGCAGCTGTGGGTGTCTGGTATCAAAACAAGAAGATGTCTGATGAAAAGCATCACGGTTCTCGCAGGACAGACACTTACCCTGTGGGCTAAGGGTCTACCGCTTTAAAAGTGCTCCATATAATCTGTTAGTTGTACTTGCCTCATTTTAGCGTCAATACTACATCTCTTATACGTATAATAACTCTGCACTGACTATCAATTCTAAGCAAAAACACTGGACACAAAATAATCACTAAGGCTCTTTATACGACGACAAGCTGGGAAAAGTATTCCTCATCATCCTCATCCTCATCGGTCTGACTGACATCCTGATTTGATTGTTGTAGTCTTTTTGACCTTTTTTCAGTGTGAAATCAGCGTGTTAAGACTCAATAAAGGGGTAGTATATTTAACAATAGAACATTTAATACATTTAGCTTCACAAAAAAAATCTACATAAAAACAAAAATATGAAAGAAGCGTAAATCACAGATCAAGTTATGTCTTTCCTTTTTGAGAGGATAATAATGTGACAGGAATAATAATGCTGTGTGGTCACAGAGGGAACATCAAGGAACCCTTGAGAACGTAGATGACATTGAAAGGAACGTGTGTGTGTGTCACACACACAAAGTAAAATGGTATGACACAAGCCTCGACTTTGGCAGAAATAAACCAAACAGATATGATATCAAACACATCTTAATCTATAACATTAGGCAGTATAAACGACAAATTAAGGCAACTATTGTTCTGACTCCCCGAGACACCACACACCTTCCCACTGAGGGGGCACTGTACATCGTCCCAAGACTGTGTTAGCCCCTGGAACTGAAGCCTAGGGCATTAGCCATGCGGAGCTAACCTGAGTCTTCAAGTCGCGTCATACTGTCTGAATAATGGAAACTCTAACAGAATCCCGGCTCAAACGGTAGAATTAAAGTCAGTACCGCCACCTTCTGCCGTCCTCTTCAAGCACTGGTTACAGTAACTGTAAAGAGTACCTTCATACCTTATTTCACCTTCAGAGTACCTTCAGAAACTCTCCGGGAAAAAAGCTGCTACCTAGAGCATATAAGGGTTCTTCGACTGTCCCCATTGGAGGGTTGGAACCCAAAAGAGTTCTCCTATGGGGACAGCCGAAGAACCCTTTTGGAACCCTTTTTTTCTAAGAGTGTACATTATTTAACCACCAGTGCCCCCTCAGAGTTGTACGGTACGTCATGCCTGTGCTTAAATCCCAATACAGACACCAACATAACCTTAAAAACAGAAAAGGTAACGTTTCTGAAGACACTCTGTGTGTTCGCTCCAGCTGTCTAAAATCTTTACCAATATAACCTGGCTAACGGTTTGCTACATCTCTTAATGCATACAGAAAACCACACAGGCTGGTCATAACCGTGAAATCATGACAGAACCATTCTAAAGCCACCATTATTGGTGTTATGACGTGATGGTCACATGACTATGGATAAGAGCCAGTTCTGTGTGTCAGAGAGGAGATGACAAGGACAGACATTTGGTTACCATGTTAAAAAAGGCACTGATACAGACATACAGAATAATGAAACAACTACAGGTTTTCCCAACAA